>NC_090072.1:969291-1106383 GCF_038355195.1 Osmerus mordax | reverse complement strand
CACAGCAGGCTCTGTAGCCTACAGAGGCACCACAACCAGTGTGTGTGTGTGTGTGTGTGTGTGTGTGTGTGTGTGTAGAAGACTGTCTACACACACAGACTCGTGAAGAGAGTGTTCCAGTCAGTGTGTGTTAGTACTATGGTAACATAGCTACATGTCTGCATGTAACAGTGTTCTAGAAGAGGAATATGTATGTGTTCTAGAAGGGATACAAGTGTTCTAGAAGGGATACAAGTGTTCTAGAAAAGAATATGTATGTGTTCTAGAAGGGATACAAGTGTTTCTAGAAGACTGATATGCTCTAGAAGGGATCCATGTCCTCTACATGTGCAGGTATTCTAGAAGTAGTAATCTAGATTGAACGTTTCTACATGTTTGAAGCTGTTATACAAGGTCTTAATCTGATGTACTGCTGTTAACTGTGTAGAATTATTCTCAATCTTCTTAGATTACAAATACACACAGTGTGTCTGACTGATAATATGATCCCTGACACACACACACACACACACAAACACACTCACAGTTTAGAGGTCACGGGGTCATGATTGATCTCACAGTTTAGAGGTCACATGATTGATGGCTCAATCCTGCCAGATGCTCATGACGTAGCAGGGTCAGGATGTGACACGTGAACACACACACACACACACACACACTCAAGCACACACACACCCCTGGCTGAACCCTGCATGTTTCCAGCACCTGCAATCTGTTTAGACTGTCAAGACACAGCAGACAACTGTTACTATGCTTTAAACAGGGTCACACACACACACACACACTCAAACACACGCACACGCACACACACATGCACACACACACAAACACATGCACGCGCACACCCACACACACATGCACACACACACACTCAGGAAAAGGAGGGAGGAAAAAGGAGAAGAGAGGGGGAGAAGAGAGGAGAAGAAGAGAGGAGAGAGATGAGGAGAAGAGAGGAGGAGAAGAGAGGAGGAGAAGAGAGGAGGCATCCTATATTTTCTCAGTCAGGTTCACCTGTTCCCTTATGATCTGCACACCATAACACACACTCGCTCTGATGACATCACCAAAGCCATTACCTCTAGGACCACAATGCACTGGGGCATGACCCAGCATACAGCTGGGAAGGGGTTAACCCATGACATCATCATGACATCATCCTGTTTAATAATTTACCTCACTTCCTGGGACTCACTGTCCCCAGTCACCATCATGTCAGGGCTTGGCACACACACACACACAGACACACACACACCTTATACCAATATTGCATTCCAGCACTTACTCATTTACAGTCGACTGCTCTGTTCTCAGGAAGAGTTCTCAGGAAAACCTACACACACACACACGCACGCACACACACACACACGCACGCAGGGTTCTTTCTCTCTCTCTGTCATTAATAATTAAGCACATGACCTTTGACCTTGCCCAAGGACACACCCTTCGATGGAGAAGGGGAGAGGAGATACCAATGCAGAATGATATATGGCGCACGTGGGGAATTTGGGAACAAGATTTTGTCGACTTTGCAGTGAGAATTATATATCCTTTTCTTTCTCTATCTCCCTCTCTCTCTCCCAGTCTCAGAAACTGCTGACTAACACATTTAACAAAATCTCCAACTATGATTTTTTTCTTTCTCTTTTGCTTCTCCTCCCCTCTTCTCCTCCCCTCCACCTCTCCTTCTTCACGCCCCCTCCCCTGCACCTCCCCTCCTCCTCTCCTTTCCTCCATCCTCTCAGCCAGACAGGCGACAGCTAATTGACTTCATCCATTATTGATGTTTTGTACTCTGTTAGCCTCTATTACTTACTGGACCAATCCCTTCCTCCTCTCCTCCCTCCTCTCCTCCCTCCCTCCATCCCTCCTCTCCTTCTTCCTCTCCTCTCCTCCCTCCCTCCCTCCGTCCCTCTCTCTTGGTTAGTCTGTTTCTCAGACTTTCTCACACAAACACACACACACACAAACACACACCGACACACACAGACAGACCGACACACACAAACACACTCTCCAGTCATTCTCATTAAACTCAGTTAACCAGCAGAAACCATGTAACATCTGTTGTTTCGCCACATCTTTGATCCATGTGGGCATATACTGTACACACACACACTGTACACACACACACACTGTACACACACTGTACACCACACACACACACACTGTACACACACACACTTATATATAATCAGTGTGTGTGTGTGTCTTTAGAAGGGCCTATATGAGAGCATGGTGGAACACTCAGGTCCTGTCTACTGAACAAAGCGCTTCTTAGGCTGTGTGTGTGTGTGTGTGTGTGTGTGGTGTGTGTGTGTGTGTGTGGGTGTGTGGTGTGTGTGTGTGTGTGGTGCTGCCACTCTGTTTGGGTGCGTGTCAGTCTTTTTTCATGGTTGTCCGCCCAACTCAATGTCTAATGTGTGTGTGTGTGTTTCTGTGACTATTTGTCTGATCATCTCTCTCTCTCTCTCTGCATTTTTCTCTCTGTAATTCTCTCCTCTCTCCCTCCTGGTCCTCCTCCTCCAGGTCCCAGGGGCAGTGACAGCTCTCTGTATCCCAGGACATCCCTCTCTCAGCAGGGAGGGTTCTGGCCCTCGCCCCCTGGTCCCTGGTCCTCTCATGGGTTCATTCAGACACACCAACAATGAACTCACTGTCACTGTTACTGACTCTATACAGCTGCTCTCTGCATGGACACACACGCGCAGACGCACACATGCGCAGACACACACACACACACTTACACACAAACCAGTTCCAACTGTGCTTTCTCTATTTCCTGATTCTGTGTGTCCCTTCAACAGATTACTAATCTATAACTTTTCACCTCAAGATAGCATTGCAAAGTCACAAATTTTTTGCACACACTAACATTTATGCTAACACACATTAGTGTGTGTGTTAGCATGTGTGTGTGTGTGTTAGTGTGTGTGTGTGTGTGTTAGTGTGTGTGTTAGTGTGTGTGTGTTAGTGTGTGTTGCACCTCCCTAGTAGAAGGTGTGTGACCTTACAGCTGAATATATAGTAGGAGACAAGTATCTCAAAACAAACTAAGCAAATACACTCTCTCTCTCTCTCTCTCTCTCTCTCTCTCTCTCTCTCTCTCTCTCTCTCTCTCTCTCTCACATGAGAAGCACTACACAACAGAGAGCGATAGGAAGAGAGACAAAGAACTAGAGAGAAAGAGCGAGACAGAGAGAGAGGAAAAAGAGAGAGACAGAGAGAGAGGAGAAAGAGAGAGAAAGAAAGAGAGACAGAGAGAGAGGAGAAAGAGAGAGAAAGAAAGAGAGACAGAGAGAGAGGAGAAAGAGAGAGAAAGAAAGAGAGACAGAGAGAGAACAACCTACAGTACACAGACGGTGGATGATATCATTCATGCAAATAAAGGCAGACCTCTCTTCCATCCCTTCCCCTCCTCCCTCCCCCTCTCTCTCCCTCGTTCCTCTGAAGTGTGTTTGTTACTTTGTAGAAAGAAGTTTAGTACAACACTCCCCTGTCACGAGAGATCACAGAGAGGAGAGAGGGAGGCGGGGGAGAGAGACACAAGGAGAACACAAGAGAGAGGGAGGAGGGGGAGAGAGACACAAGGAGAACACAAGAGAGAGGGAGGAGAGGGAGAGAGACACAAGGAGAACACAAGAGAGAGGGAGGAGGGGGAGAGAGACACAAGGAGAACACAAGAGAGAGGGAGGAGGGGGAGAGAGACACAAGGAGAACACAAGAGAGAGGGAGGCGGGGGAAAGAGACACAAGGAGAACACAAGAGAGAGGGAGGAGGGGGAGAGAGACACAAGGAGAACACAAGAGAGAGGGAGGCGGGGGAAAGAGACACAAGGAGAACACAAGAGAGAGGGAGGAGGGGGAGAGAGACACAAGGAGAACACAAGAGAGAGGGAGAGAGAAGACCTGTGACAAAGGTCAGCATTCTAGAAGGGTGTTGCCTCACCAGCACTCTAGAACGTTCCCAGTAAACACGTCTGTTTACAGTCAATAACACACACACACTGTTCACAAAGCATAGAGACCACACATATAACACAGAGGCAGGGGGGAAGGAGAGGAGAGGGAGAGGAGGAGAGGGGGAGAGGAGGAGGGGAGAGGAGAGGAGGGGGGAGGGGAGAGGAGGAGGGGAGAGGGGGAGAGGAGAGGGGGGGGAGGGGAGAGGGGGGGGGGAGGAGAGGGGGGGAGAGGAAGGAGAAAAACACTAAGTGTGTCAGCCTGAGTTTGATAGTCAGCTGAGTTGGCTGAGTGACTCCACTGTGTCTAGGCAGGACAGTTTCACCCTCCAAGCTGGGCTTTTGGTGCAACTGCAGCTCATGTGGTGAGCCATAATGGCAGGGAGAGAGAGCGGAAGAGAGAGAGAGAGAGATATGGTTCCTCCCTTAGGACAAAGCACTTAACCTAACCCCTTATGCTATCACAAATCATCTGAGAGGCAGATCACACATATCCGCACCCTCGCTCAGTGTTTAAGGGTGATGCACAAGAATCATGAGAGAGAGGGAGAGAGAGAGAGGGAGAGAGGGAGGGAGAGAGAGGGAGGGGGAGAGGAACAGAGAGGGAGAGAGAGGGAGGCACGGAGAGGGAGAGAAGACCTGAGATGCAAACATCAACAAACCTTTCTGTCCCTCGGGTGTGTGTGTGTGTGTTCTACATCACACCATTGTTGTCCTTCTGATGTAACAACCACACCTCTTACACACACCTGTATACACTAAGATGACAGGCAAGGGTGTGTCTCTCTCATACACACACACACACATACACACACACTCTCCATCTATCTCTACTCTCTCTCCTCTCCCAGCTCATGTGAGTCAGAGATCAATACACACTACTCTATGTGGGCGGACGATAGGAGCAGATATAGTGTGTGTGTGTGTGTGTGTGTGGGGGGGGGGCTGTGTGTGTGTGTGTGGGCTGTAAGTCTGTGTATGTGTTTCCAAAAGCCTTAGGTCTTGTTCTGGATAATCTTGGCAGTGTGTTTTGTACATACTATATATACTGCACATATCAAATACTAAATATGGACAACAGTTTGACACACACACCAACACAACCACCCACACACACACACGCACACACACACACACACAGTCTGTATGTCCAAGCGGATCCTGGCTAGCAGAGAGAGGGAAGAGAAACAAACCACATCACAAAGGAAGGAAACTAGGATGAGGAGGAGGTGAAGAGGAGAGGAGGATGAGAAGGTGAAGAGGAGAGGAGAGGAGGGGGAGAGGAGGATGAGGAGGTGAAGAGGAGAGGAGGGGGAGAGGAGGATGAGGAGGTGAAGAGGAGAGGAGGAGGAGGATGAGGAGGTGAAGAGGAGGAGGGGGAGGAGGAGAAAATTGAAGACAGGAAGGGTGAATATGTCAAAGTGAAGACCTAAGGGCTGAGTCTGTCTCTAAAGACCACATCAACCACAATCCCACAGTGAGACCATCCCCCACACCCATGGGTCTCAATAGACACACACACACACACACGGTAGACCCAGTATGCTGACATAGAGCATATGTGATTTACATGAACATATAGAAAGACGCACACACACACACTTGTCCTGTCATCGATCATGTCACGCTACAGTGACCCCCCTTAATTCTACACACACCGCCACGCTGACCATGCAGAAATACTGCAGTGTGTAAGATGAACCACACACTCCTGCACAGACAAACACACACACACACACTCCTGCACAGACAAACACACACACACTCCTGCACAGACAAACACACACACACTCCTGCACAGACAAACACACACTCCTGCACAGACAAACACACACACACACACACTCCTGCACACACACTCCTGCACAGACACACTCTTGCACACACACACACACACTCCTGCACAGACACACTCTTGCACACACACACTATAATCATGAGCGGCTGATTTAGAACAAAGTGTGTCATTTCACTAGTTTTCTTTGTGTTTTTGTGAACGTGGGTGTGTTTGTGAATGTTAGTATGTGTTATGCATACATGTGTGTGGTGCAGAAGGTCAACGGGGTTAAAGGGCATTTCCCACGATGCCCTGCAGCTCCTGTCTGTGACATCATCGTCACCCTGGGCGGCGGGAGGAAGAGGGGGGCGGAGTTTCTTCCTTCCTGACCCTCCATCACAATAGCTGCACTTCCCAAACACACACACACACACTCACACCTAACCAGTTGAACTACATAATTCCTAGAACATTTCAATAATTTGGCAGGACCTTTAGAAGCTTTGTTGTGTGTGTGTGTGTGTCTGGGTGTGTCTGTGTGTGTGAAGCGTAACATGATAATAAAGGTCAACCACCAGATACCTTGCTGTCAATAATAGAACTAAAAAACTAAAGAGAAAGAAATAGATTAAATGTGATAAGGATGTTCTGACGTTTATGGATGTGTTTTCTGCCAACCCTAACCTTCATCCTAGAATCACACACGCTCTCTCTCTCTTCCCCTTTCTCTCTCTCCCTCCTCTCCCATCTGACTCCTCCTCGTGGAGTCAGGTGGCTGAACGGTGAGGGAGTCGGGCTAGTAATCTGAAGGTTGCCAGTTCGATTCCCAGCCATGCCAAATGACGTTGTGTCCTTGGGCAAGGCACTTCACCCTACTTGCCTCGGGGGAATGTCCCTGTACTTACTGTAAGTCGCTCTGGATAAGAGTGTCTGCTAAATGACTAAAATGTAAATGTCTCTCTCTCTCTCTCCCCATCTTTATCTGTCTTTGTCTCATCCCTGATGAAGCAGTATAAATTTAGCTCATCGTGCTTCATGAACTATTGATATCTGTAACTAACCATACACAGCCAGACCTGCAGGCTAGGGAGAGAGAGTGTGTGTGTGTGTGAGAGTGTGTGTGTGTGTGTGTGTGAGAGTGTGTGTGTGTGAGAGTGTGTGTGGGCCAGTTATGTAACCATATCATCATTCATGTGTGAGGGTCTTGCCCGTGTGCTACAGTTAGGACAAGAGGAGGAGAGGGGGAGGGGGAGAGGAGGAGGGGGAGAAGGGGAGAGGAGAAGGGGAGAGGAGGAGGGGGAGAGGAGGGGGAGAGGAGGAGGGGGAGAGGAGGGGGAGAGGAGGAGGGGGAGAGGAGGGGGAGAGGAGGAGGGGGAGAGGAGGGGGAGAGGAGGAGGGGGAGAGGAGGAGGGGGAGAGGAGGAGGGGGAGAGGAGGAGGGGAGGGTTTAACAGCAGTGTTAAGACCAAAGCCCCCCTGCCTCTATAAGTAGTAGAATCTCCAGACCTTCAACTGTCTGGCTTTTGACTTGGAGGTTATGTGTCCTTATTGACCCAGCTTTACACACACACATTTAACCCCCATCACAACACCCAAACACTGTCTGCTGGCTCTGATCTGTCTAACACACACACACACACACACAAACAAACACACACGCGTGCATGGTGAAAAACAATAGAAGTCAAATTAAGCTTACAATGACCTTTCCTTTGTTTACTTTAGCATTCACACACACACACACACGTGACAGCCAGGGTAAACACCTGTGTGGGTGGGTGTGTGTGTTACCTGAGGAGGAGGAGGAGCCTGTCAGAAACATGAGAGCATAACTGAACAAAGAGACATTCAGCAAAGTAGGTCACCTGTGTCTCTATGTGTCTCTGTATGTGTGTGTTTTTGTGTGTCTCTGTGTGTGTGTCTCTGTATGTGTGTGTGTGTCTCTGTGTGTGTTACTTTGGCCAGCACAGGCCGAAGCTAGATTAATTACTGTTAGCTCATTCCTGGCAATGGCCAGTATGGCTTTGTGTGTGTGTGTGTGTGTGTGTGTGTGTACCCTTTATCAGCTGCTGATAGAAACAAGGCCAACTGAACAGAACCAGAAACACTAGTCACAACCCTGGACCCCCCCCCCCCCCACACACACACACACATGCCCACACACACACTGTGTCCATTAGCACACTGATATTGAGTGACCAGCAAACCTAAACAGAGCCTGGGTGCAAACTCTCTTAATCCACTTACCTCCCTCCCCCCCTCTCTGTCTCTCCCTCTCTCTGTATCTTTCTCTCTCCAAAAGGGAGGGAGAGGAGAACCAGGGCGGCTGCAGGGTGTGTTTATGTAAAGTGCTGAACAGAAAGGGAGATAGATGGTGTTTTCCAGCCAAACACATCATGTAAATAAAAGACTGACAACTAACAACAGGAAGTTGTTAACCAGCTTTATACAATACACTCATCCAGCGAACAGGTCAAAACCTAGCTGGACTGTGACTGGTCTGTCCAGAGAAAAACCTTTTAATATCTATTGACTAAACTTCACAGTAGACCATGGGATCTAACAGTGTAAAACACACACACACCCTGCTGGTTCTGTAAGTAGGTCACCTGACTGAGCAGTTCCTTTTCTCACACACACACACTTCCTCTGGTCGTAAACACTCAGCACTTCCTGTCTAGTAAAAGACAGGACCGGTGTGTGTGTGTGTGTGTGTGTGTGTGAGAGAGTGTGGGTGTGTGTGTGAGAGTGTGTGAGTGTCATCCCATGAACACAAATGGACAAATGTCTGAAGTTTGTCCAGCAAAACCACAAAAAAGCAGTGCAGAGAGAGAGAGAGAGTGTGTATGTGTGTGTGTATGTGTGTGTGTATGTCTCAATAATCTAATTCATCATAATGTTCCCTGGCATAGCTGTCTACATAAAGGCACTTAGCTGATGAGATCCCACTGTGATGTCATCAAGATGCGTCACAGAACAAAGACTCCACTACCTCCACCCTCACCCTCTCTCTCTCACCCCCTCTCTCTCCCTCACCCCCTCTCTCTCTGAAGATGGTTTGGGTCCTTTTGTGTTCTTCTTAATAACGCTCTGAATGGAACACAGACTCCATTAATAGGTTCCCACTGTGAAGTCAAAAGGCTGTGTGTGTCTGTGTGGTGTATGTGTGTGTGGTGTGTATGTCTGTGTGGTGTGTGGTGTCTGTGGTATGTGTGTGTGTGTGGTGTGCGTGCGTGGTGTGTTCGTGTGTCTGTAATGAAGCTCTTACCAGACCTGTCCCTCTTTGTAAAATCAAACAGAGCCTGGTGTCTGTCTGGGGCCAATACCCCCACGAGACACACGCGCACGCACGCACGCACGCACACACGCGCACACACACACACAGAGCCACACCTTCAATTACAATAATGTGGATCAGAATTAATCAACTTTTACAGGACGGCTGCCTTGAACCAATATCAGTGTGTGTCTGTGTAGGTGCCTGTGTGTGTGTGTGCATGTGTGTGTGCGTGCATGTGTGTGTGCGTGCATGTGTGTGTGCGTGCATGTGTGTGTGCGTGCATGTGTGTGCGTGCATGTGTGCGTGCATGTGTGTGTGCGTGCATGTGTGTGTGTGCATGTGTGTGTGTGCATGTGTGTGTGTGCATGTGTGTATGTGTGTGTGTGTGTGTGCATGTGTGTGTGCAGGCAGGGGGGTGGGAGTGGTAGATCTAATTTACCAAGGTTACTCCATTCTCCAAAAACACATTATTCAGCATTCTGAAACACAGCTCTCTCTCTCCTTCCAACCCTCCCTCCCTACTTTCCTCCCCTCCACCTGTTTTGTACGGTTAACCTGGTATTTTTGACCAGAATTAATATATTCCTGTATGCTATTAATGGTAGGAAAGATTTTAATGAATTCATGGTTGATATTGTGTTACGGTTAGATGTATGTTTTAAATGGAACAACAGAAAGAAAGAGAGTGATGGGGGGAAGGGAGGGAGAGAAGGGGGAGAGAGAGGGAAAAAGAGAGAGAGGGAGAAAGAGAGAAGGGGGAGAGAGAGGGAGAAAGAGAGAGAGAAGGGGGAGAGACAGGGAGAAAGAGAGAGAGAAGGGGGAGAGAGAGGGAGAAAGAGAAGGTGGAGAAAGAGAGAAGGGGGAGAGACAGGGAGAAAGAGAGAGAGAAGGGGGAGAGAGAGGGAGAAAGAGAGAGAGAAGGGGGAGAGAGAGGGAGAAAGAGAAGGCGGAGAAAGAGAGAACGGGGAGAGACAGGGAGAAAGAGAGAGAGAAGGGGGAGAGAGAGGGAGAAAGAGAAGGTGGAGAAAGAGAGAAGGGGGAGAGACAGGGAGAAAGAGAGAGAGAAGGGGGAGAGACCATCTGTATCACAGATTCTAAATGAAATCGTTAAAACCTGTTTTCCACCCTTTTATAATTTCCTCTTTAATTCCACAACCACACACACACACACAACCATCAACGCAGACAGTGTGTGTGTGTGTGACCCAGTCTGCTTCCAGACTTCACAGTCCAGATGGCCTTCAAGTAAGTGTGTGTATGCATGTGTGTGAGTGTAGGTGTATGTAAGTGTGTGTGTAGCATAGCATAGCATAGCATAGCATAGCATAGCATAGCATAGCATAGCAAGGCCATTCCAGTCCTCCCAGCTCTCCTGTGGTAAACCCTCCTGTTTCTCTCCTCCATCTCATCCCCCCATCCTCAGAGCTGCTCCAACACCACCCTCAGTCCCCAGATACCAGATCATCCTCAGAGCTGCACCACCCTCAGTCCCCAGATACCAGGTCATCCTCAGAGCTGCACCACCCTCAGTCCCCAGATACCAGATCATCCTCAGAGCTGCTCCACCCTCAGTCCCCAGATACCAGGTCATCCTCAGAGCTGCTCCACCCTCAGTCCCCAGATCATCCTCAGAGCTGCACCACCACCACCCTCAGTCCCCACTCCCAGATACCGGGGGATGAAAGGAAGATTGGACAAGGGTTTCAATTCCCCAACATCCTCTCTAATAGAAATGTGTGTTCAAATGCAAATTAGTGTGTGTCCCCCTTTGTATCTCCATGGCTGTTTCCATTAGAGCCTGAACACTTTAGAGTTTAGCTGCTACTAGCACTGGTAGAGAGGGAGGAGGAGAGAGGGGGGGTGGAGAGAGGGAGGAGGAGAGAGGGGGGGTGGAGGGAGGGAGGGAGGAGGAGAGAGGGAGGAGGAGAGAGGGATGGAGAGAAAGAGAGATGGAGGGAGAGAGAGGAAAGAGATTTCATTAACCGATCGATCCATGTCTGTTTGCAACGGAAGATCTATTCAATACACACAGAGTAGGAGCAGCATGTCAGTGTGTGTGTGTGTAAAAGAGAAAGTGTGTGTGTGTGTGTGTAAAAAGAGGGTGTGTGTGTGTGTGTATTCTTTGGAATATTCATTAGAAATCCTGTCATCGTATAGTTCCATGCTAGCCAGTACCATAGAAACCAGAACAGGAAGAACAGCCGGGCAGTGTGTAGTGTGTGTGTAGTGTGTGTGTAGTGTGTGTGTAGTGTGTAACAGAGAGAGACAGAGAGAGAGAGGGGGGGTACTTAGTAAGATGAGGGTTGGGCTGGTATGATTTACTACACTGCAACAGAGACAGGAAAGGCTAGCTTTGTAATAGAATGACTCAGACACACACACACACACACACACACACGGTAGCTACGGGCAGCCTTGCCAGTGGTTTTATTCAGGTTAGTCATTAACAGGCTTCTTGAAGCTACTTAAAGATCACAATGTGTGTGTGCGTTGTGTGAGGCGGGGGGGGTGTATATGTGCGTGTGTGTATAGGTGTGTGTGTGTGTGTGCGTGTATAGGTGTGTGTGTGTATAGGTGTGTGTGATTTTTACCAGGTCTTAATAACCACCAGGTGTGTTACCTTGATGAGATGTAGAACAGTAGCAGTAACTCAGCATGACACACACTCTCCCCTGGAGGCGTGTGTGTGTGTGTGTGTGTGTGTGTGTAAGTACAGTATGTGTGTGTGTGTGTGTGTAAGTACAGTATGTGTGTGTGTGTGTGTGTGTGTGTGTGTAAGTACAGTATGTGTGTGTGTGTGTGTGTGTAAGTACAGTATGTGTGTGTGTGTGTGTGTGTGTAAGTACAGTATGTGTGTATTTGCATCCCCTGTAAGACACACCCTCTTCTCTTGTGTTCTCACACACTCAGGTGTTTAACATTGCCAGCACCCCAGCTGCAGTTCCTCCAGTCAGACCTGCTCAGTCAGACCTGCTCCGTCAGACCTGCTCCGTCAGACCTGCTCAGTCAGACCTACTCCGTCAGAGAGCTGCTGGGGACAGTGAAGGGGGGTGCTTACACCACTTTCACTTTCTTTTTTTGCACGTGTGTGTGTGCACGTGTGTGTGTGCACGCGTGTGTGTGCACATGTGTGTGTGTGCACGTTTGTGTGTGTGCACGTGTGTGCACACGTGTCTGTGCATGCATGTGTGTGCACGTGTGTGTGCACGTGTGTGTGTGCGTGTGTGTGCACGCATGTGTGTGTGTGCACGTGTGTGTGTGTGTTTCCTTCCCACTCCCCCTTTTCTCCTCCTTCATTCAGACAGAGATAAACGAGGGGAAGCGACAGACAGAGAGATATGGAGAGAGTCTGTCTGACAAACTGACGTATTACAGCTTTAGACTAACATAAAGTGTTCCCCCCACACACACACACACACACACACACACACAGACAGGAGGAGCAGGGTCAGGCCCAGACATACTGTAAACACTGTTCCTGTATGTTCGGCAGGAACACACATAACCCCTGGCTGCATCACATGTGTGCTCCTGACTGGTCTGAGAGCTGAGTCAGACCAGTCAGGAGCCTGTCACACTAGTCACACTGCTGTTACTGTTGGAGCCTGTCTGGCCTTCAGGTCACACTGCTGTTACTGTAGGAGCCTGCCTGGCCTTCAGGTCACACTGCTGTTACTGTAGGAGCCTGCCTGGCCTTCAGGTCACACTGCTGTTACTGTAGGAGCCTGCCTGGCCTTCAGGTCACACTGCTGTTACTGTTGGAGCCTGCCTGGCCTTCAGGTCACACTGCTGTTACTGTAGGAGCCTGTCTGGCCTTCAGGTCACACTGCTGTTACTGTAGGAGCCTGCCTGGCCTTCAGGTCACACTGCTGTTACTGTTGGAGCCTGTCTGGCCTTCAGGTCACACTGCTGTTACTGTAGGAGCCTGTCTGGCCTTCAGGTCACACTGCTGTTACTGTAGGAGCCTGTCTGGCCTTCAGGTCACACTGCTGTTACTGTAGGAGCCTGTCTGGCCTTCAGGTCACACTGCTGTTACTGTTGGAGCCTGCCTGGCCTTCAGGTCACACTGCTGTTACTGTAGGAGCCTGTCTGGCCTTCAGGTCACACTGCTGTTACTGTAGGAGCCTGTCTGGCCTTCAGGTCACACTGCTGTTACTGTAGGAGCCTGCCTGGCCTTCAGGTCACACTGCTGTTACTGTAGGAGCCTGCCTGGCCTTCAGGTCACACTGCTGTTACTGTAGGAGCCTGTCTGGCCTTCAGGTCACACTGCTGTTACTGTAGGAGCCTGTCTGGCCTTCAGGTCACACTGCTGTTACTGTAGGAGCCTGCCTGGCCTTCAGGTCACACTGCTGTTACTGTAGGAACCTGCCTGGCCTTCAGGTCACACTGCTGTTACTGTAGGAGCCTGTCTGGCCTTCAGGTCACACTGCTGTTACTGTTGGAGCCTGTCTGGCCTTCAGGTCACACTGACATCGTGGAACTACAGACCCCACAACTACAAGTCTGCAATCACAACCCTAAACCTAGACCCCAGAACCTGCTCACTCATTTATTAATCAACCTTAATTTGTCAAACAAATAACAGGCAGGCAGGCAGGTCAACCAATCAATGGATGAGTCTTATTTACCAGCCAATCAATTTGTGCAAATGTGTCTCAGGCCAACTCCCAGAGGAGTTCTTCAATTTGATTGGCCATACTCCGGTTCAGACCAATCGCAGTTGTTGGAGGGCCGAGGGTTAAGCGGAGGCTGTCTGCGTAGTCACGGAGACCCCCTTGACCTCCTGGTCTCGACTGTGACCTCTATCTCCCTGACTGTCTGGACACACACCCTCCTGTTTCTGAAGGCCGGGTCACCTTGGGAACAAGGTGTGTGTGATCAATACTGATTAGAGTAGATAAGGATGGATCTTCTCATGATACACTGAACACAGAGAGGAAAGGGGGAGGAGAGGAGAGAAGAGGAGAGAGGGAGGAGAGAAGAGGAGAGAGAAGAGGAGAGAAGAGAGAGGGAGGGAGGAGAGAAGAGGAGAGAGAAGAGGAGAGAAGAGAGAGGGAGGAGAGAAGAGGATAGGAGAGAGGGAGGAGAGAAGTGGAGAGGAGAGAGAATAGGAGAGAAGAGGAGAGGAGAGAAGAGGAGAAAGGTAGGAGAGAGGAGAGGAGAGGGAGGACAGTAAGGAAGAAGAGAGAGGAGAGGGAAGTAGAGAGGGATGACAGAGGAGGAAAAAAGGAGGGATGGAGGAAGACACGAGCGTTAAAACCTCCTACGACATCCTTGACCTTCGACTGTGTGTGAGTTAACCATTCATCACCAGCCTACAGTATGGAGATGATGGAGAGATGGAGAATGGAGGGAGAAAGATACAGAGAGTCCTACATACAGAGGAATGTGAAGCAATCTGCTTACGTAGATTGTATGAACGACCCTTGACCTTATGACCTCTATAATCATCAAACGCCTATAGTGTGTGTGTGTGTGTCTAGCAGCAGTGACAGTAGCTTGTGTTAAAAACATTCTCCACCAGACAATGGAAGACTTGACTGGAACCTGAAGAATTTATGAATGAATCTGACAAAACAGCAATGAGATGACCCCTCCTCTCTCCCTCCTTCTCTCCTCTCTCTCTTTCTCCTTCTATATCTCTCTCCTCTCTCTTTCTCCTTCTATATCTCTCTCCTCTCCCTTTCTCCTTCTATATCTCTCTCCTCTCCCTTTCTCTCTTTCTCCTTCTATGTCTCTCTCCCTTTCTCTCTCTCAATGGTCTATACTGACAGCTCCTGCTCACTAGCCTGGCTGCCAGCCCAACTTCGTCCCGCCCACAAAAAAATTTGGTCGGGAAGTTGGGTCTGGAGGGTCTCGTATTGGGGACAACTACAGAAAACCAGAATCTGGGCGGACCAATGAAATTGCCAGGGCGGGCTTTATACGATGATGGACAGATGATCAACAGTAACGTAATCACCCACGTCACAAAAGAGCACTTAAGTTGAATTCATTTTGAACAAACATGGCTGCCGCTGGAGATCTGGGATGTTATGATTCTGCCATCGAGTCTGTTTTAGAAGACATCGACAGCCCATTAATTTTGAAAGAGGAACAGAGAAACGCAATCAAGGCATTTGTCGATGGAAAATATGTTTTTGCCGTCCTTCCTACAGGATTCCGTAAAAGTTAACATACTACGTTGCTCTGATTGGTTGTAGATCTATCCAATTGAGCGAAGAGGCATTTGTTTTCCAGGTTCGTTTGAAACACGCCCCATAGTCACAGCCCAACGGAGAGTTCTCAGACTCATATTCTGACTAGAATTATGAGTATGACAACTTCTGGCTACCTGCTCACAGCTGTCACTTAAAAATGTGTTTACCTCAGCAGTCAACCTCCCCCAGCCTCTCCAGCCTCTCCCAGCCTCTCCAGCCTCCCCTAGTCTCTACAACCTCCCCCAGCCTCTCCAGCCTCCCTCAGCCAGTGTAGGTGCGTGTCACAGTGGTGAGGTGGTGTGTGATGTCACAGTGGTATGACCCCCCCCCAGTCAGGGCCCCCTAAGTAGACTCATGTGAAAGGCATTAGAACCAGGACATAGAGGGGGGGGGGCAAGCTTCTGCTCCTGTTAGCACACACACACACACACACACACACAAACACACTCACTGGGTGGTCAATTGATTGGACTTACATTCTACATGTTATTCATCCATTTCATCCAAAGTTACATTTCATACCAACAGCCACCACTGCCACTGCGTAGTCAGTACAGCTGGAGATCAGATCAGGTGTGTGTCGTCATGACAGTGTTTCAGAACAGATCAGGTGTGTGTCGTCATGACAGTGTTTCAGAACAGATCAGGTGTGTGTCGTCATGACAGTGTTTCAGAACAGATCAGGTGTGTCGTCATGACAGTGTTTCAGAACAGATCAGGTGTGTCGTCATGACAATGTTTCAGAACAGATCAGGTGTGTGTCGTCATGACAGTGTTTCAGAACAGGTCAGGTGTGTGTCGTCATGACAGTGTTTCAGAACAGATCAGGTGTGTGTCGTCATGACAGTGTTTCAGGGAACAGTCTGTATTTACCAGACAGGTGACATGAAGAGGTGTCAAACACACACACACACAGGTGCATGAACACACACACAGGTGCATGAACACACACACACACATCCTTGTGTGTCTCTCCTACCAGGATGCTCAGCTTTAATGCTGACAGGCTGGATCATGACGACAGACCATAATACAGGCTGGATCATGACGACAGACCATAATACTCTCCAAGCACATGTCCGTCTGCTGTAAGCTTCAAGTGAATAAAACAAACACCCTTATGCAAGAGGATTCTTCTTTCTTTCTCCCTCTATTCCCCTCCCTCTCGTGCTCCATCTTATTCTCCCTCCCTCCCTCCCTTCCCTCCCTCCCTCCCTCCCTTCCCTCTCTCCTTCCCTCCACAGTGTTCTACCTACAGCTACACTGTCACACACGCTGTCCTGGCCTACAATGTGGCAACATCCACCCTTTCAAAACACACACACATCTGTCACCCAGCATGTCACATAAACAGGCCATATGTGACTTCATAAACTGCCAACAGTCTGACAGTTGACAATCTTCTTTTCTCTAAAACCTCTGACATGTTCGGTCTTCGTTACAACTGGACGGATGAGCGCTTGCAGCGTGGATCACCGGAGCTGGGCTCCGACTGCAGGGACACTGCATTCATCCATCATCCTCTGCTCTCACAGGACGGAGTGCTAAACGGTTCCCCGACGCTCCCACGACGCCTGGTACCGTTCTATGTGGTATTCTAAAGCGCCCCCGAAAAGCATCCAATGCGTTCTAGAACCTCCGTCTGACGCCATGCAGCGCAGCAGAGCGGGCCAAGTTGTCAACGTACGTGGCGCAAATCTTTAAATCTCCTCCTTACCCGCTGCGCCGGTCACATGCCCCGGTATAGCCCACGTAGCCACCGCCAAACAGATGGTACTCTCAGTACAAGTATGGAGACAGAGAGGGAGGGAGGGAGCAAGAGCGAGCGAGGTTTCCACGTATATACAAGACATAACTATCACTTACAGCTCTCTCTTGACAGTTTTAGCCTCTCTATTTGGCTGGCTTATTGTATTGTTGTGGTGGATATGCTGTCTGGAGCGCATGCTAACGACTTGTTTCTCTGGAACCGGAAAGCACGAGAGACTGGCGGAGACCTCCAGGGTCACGGGTACAAAGGGGAGACTGTTAGACTGCTGCTCCAGTCCTATCCGCTCTATGTCTCCGCACTCGGACACAACACAGAGAGAGAATCCTCTGTGGTATCTCTCTGTCTCTCTCTCTCTCTGTTTCCCAGTGTCTCTCTCTCTGTTTCCCAATGTGTCTCTCTGTCTGTCTCCCAGTGTCTCTCTCTCTGTTTCCCAGTGTCTCTCTCTCTGTTTCCCAATGTGTCTCTCTGTCTGTCTCCCAGTGTCTCTCTCTCTCTGTTTCCCAGTGTCTCTCTCTCTCTGTTTCCCAATGTGTCTCTCTGTCTGTCTCCCAGTCTGTCTCCCAGTGTCTCTCTCTGTCTGTCTCCCAGTGTCTCTCTCTGTCTGTCTCCCAGTGTCTCTCTCTCTCTCTGTCTCCCAGTGTCTATTTATCTCTGTTTCCCAATGTCTCTCTCTCTCTCTCTCTCCCCAAGTTACAAACTCAAGGGCACTGATTGCAACAAAACAGACACAGCCAAAAAAGGTGTGGTAAAAGCATGTGAGATCTCTCGACACACACACACACACACACACACAAGCCCACCCATGGTCGTGTCATCACTGAGAAAGCTGCAGTTGACAGATTAATACCGGTCTCACACCTGTTCATAATCAAACAGCCACCGGACTCACTAGACGCATACAGAAGAACAGTGAGTGACAGATTCCAAATCTCAATAGAATCCCAAAGATTCCAGAATTCCTGTCAGGTCCGTAACGTGCAACTAAACGGGAAAAAATAGCTAGAGATTTGGAATTAGGCCTATTAATGTTACAAAGACCAACGACATCTCCCTTTCTGGACTAAATCTTGTCATCATCTATCAGTCTGTATGCAGGATACCCAGGTGTTGTCACGCGCTTGGCTCCACCGGTTCACTAAACACAACCCCCTGAATCATTTTCTGTACAGCGGACTCCACGGACAACAACGTCACCATTATTCACCACTACTATGTGTGTTTCTCCACGTTGTGTAGCTTAAATCGGTTTTAGTCCACCGAAGAACTGGACAAACACTCACCTCCGAGACTCGCCAGGGTCGCTGTTTGGGAACCGGAGAGGAAGAGGCAGAGCGCGAGCAGTCTGAACGCCAGCCAGCCGAGCGCCGTCATGTCAACTGAAGTGCAGGTGCCTCTCCTGGACCGGGGGTTTAAACGGAAAGGTCCCGTTCTTAGCTCCGTGACATGCTCGTGCAGTGCGGGCTCTGTAGGCTAATCCCCGGTCTACTTCCAGTGAACGGTGAGCTGTCGCTGCTCGGTAAAGCGCACGCACAGGGTGTAATCTCAAGCAACCTAGAATATATTCAACACCCCAAAAAATATGCCTTAGCGGCAGTCTCTCTGGACTGATGAGAACCGACAAGAGCGCGCGCGTTCAAAGATGATTGTCAAGTGTAACCAACGGAAGAATTAAACATGGCGAAAAGTCATTCTTTATGCAATTTGTATAATTACGTGTAAGTCATCTTCACTATCAACTCCGTGCAAAGTAAGACAAAGTTAGGGATTTTTTTCAGCATGGTTTCCGTTCTGCAATCACGTCCATTCTACAGAGACCTCCTTCAGGGAAACACAGGCGCGAGTCGTTCTCTCTCTCTCTTTCTCTCTCTCCGGTCCAAATCCCCTGGCTCGAGCTGTCCCAGGGCTGGAAAAAAAAACGTCCGGATTTAAACATGCAGAAATATTCCTTTTTACGAAACCCTGAAAATGTATCAAGTCTATCTCCACGCAACAACATAACAACCGGCAAAACCGGAATGAGTGTGTTGTAAAAACCGAGATGTAGCCTGTTCGCTGTTTCTGTGTTGCTTGCTGCTCGAGCGCTCGGTCGGTCTGACGGCTGAGCTAGTCTCGTGCCCCGCCCCGCGTGCAAGAGAGGACAACAGGTATGATGTCACATGACTCAAGGCTTTATATGCTCGTAATAAAACTTATTATTGAAACTCACTAACGCATAATTTTCATTGTGACAGTTTAGTTCTGATTACAACCAAAGCAGGATAAATAAACGAAATCGTATATTTTAATACATTTCAAAAGGGTGTAGCCTAAACGTGATAGATAAATGAATGTCCATTTATAAACCTTAAATTAATCTTAAACCTATAAATCTTTCGCTGGCTCGAGGCACCTGTCAAAGTGGGCTCGTGCAATGAGGACTGAACAGTAGGCTCGCTGGAGGAAGGATAATTAGACACAAGTGTCGGATAAAAGCCAGCGTCAAATCCTCAGAGTGTTTTCAGTGTATGGTGAAGGGGAGGAAGGGAGCGCGCTGTCTGTTTACTTATAAAGACGTCGGCTCAGCTACAGAGACTCAACCCGGCACCCATCTGTCTCTTTCCCTCTTTTAATCTGCGCGAGAACTACAACATCACAGGGGGCGCGTGGGTGACTGGTGACTCCCCCGATTTCACGGGGCAGGAGTGCAGACTTGTACCCGCCGCGAGGACAAAAGCAGAGGGTCAGGGGCGCGGATTAAGGGAGGACTAGGAGTAAGAAAGAAAGAGAGGAGGAACAAAAGAGATGAAGAGGGGGTCAGAGGTAAGAGAGAGAACAGAAAGAAAGACAAATATACAGATCAAGACGTTGGAACCGTTGGAATTTAAACAGCAAACAGAACGCGTGGACCCGAGCCTGCACCTATTGTGAGGCGCTGAGAGCAAACTCATTAGAATGTGTCTGAAGTTGAGCTCCTCCATCATTGTTGACTTTGGTGGACTACAGGAAATGAACTGAGGGCAAGGGGCGTGGCTAATGTGTGTTGGCGCCCCCTGTAGGGCAGGTGAAGTCATAGCGGTCATGATAAACACTTATTAAGATTAAACATAACTATAATCAAATCATTACTGAAAAAATGTATGCTATAGATACATTTGAGCCCCCAATATGGTGACCCATACTTTTCAAAGATTGTAGGAGGTCTAATATGTTTTCATGTGTCCACACACACAACCCACATCCACACACACACACTCTACACTACTCTACACACACCCTAACATGCACATACATCAGACAAAGGAACCAATCAGAGTGCTGGGCATGTCTTAAAGGGATTGTCACGGTTACTTACATTGTCATTCATACCGTGTTGCTAGGAGGCTTCAAACCATGACCCTGCACACATTTGGTTAATGTGTGTGTGTGTGTGTTAGGGAGGGTGTGTGTGTGTGTGTGGGTTTGTGTGTGTTAGGGAGGGTGTGTGTGTGTGACACCATGTCTGATACAAATGGATGCTCCTATGGAGAGGGACAAGGAAATAGTATGATGTCAAGGCGCGCGCGCACACACACACACACACACACACACACACACACACACACACACACACACACACAGAGAGAGAGAGACACACACACACACACACACAGAGAGAGAGAGAGACACACACAGAGAGACACACATTCATACACAACCTTTTGTGAGAGCAGCAGCTGTAAGGAGAAATGATTGGATCAGAAATTAATTTATGCAGGAAGACACAGGAAAACATATGACTCATCCACTCATCCATCCATCCCTTTATATATCAATCCATCCATCTGTGTAGTTAGTCTAACTTAGTTTACACACCAGATGGGAGGAGGGGGGAGAAGGGGGTCACTAAGAGATTTTGGCACCAGTGCCCTTGGGGGCAAGAGGACACACACACACACACACACTTACTCATTACACTAACAGCTTTCATTAACTAAATGAAAAAGGAAGTTGGTGCTGAAGGGAGCTCTCTCTCACTCCCTCTCTCTCTCTCCCTCTCTCACCCTCTCTCTCTCCCCTCTCTCTCCCTCTCTCTCCCTCTCTCTCCCTCTCTCTCTCTGAAAACAGAAAAGGATTGTTTTAGCCGAGTGGATTTAACGTGAGAATGTCTCAATAAAGAGCATCAAAAGTCTCTCTATCTCTCTTTCTCTCAGCTGTTTGTTGGCTCAACTACAGACAGTGTCTGACAATCATCGCCATCATTGCACACACACACACAAACACACACACAAACACACACACACACAGCCAGATGGGGACTATCAATTATTAAGGCCTGATGAAGATGATGCCCTGGTTAACATTAAGCAGATTATGCCACCCTGAACCCCTCTACGATGAGCCCCCGTTTCTTAACCCCCCCTCCCCCCTCCCCCCATGCACACACACCCGCATGGGGAATGTAAGAGAGAGAGAGAGAATGTTAAGCTATGAATATATTCTTCACATCAATCTTTCTATTATGAATATGCTATATTTTGTGCAAAACTCACATCTGTTTCCTATATGAGTAATTTGCTGGAATTGTAATAGTAAAAATCTGAGTGATAGTCTTTAGATTGTGTACAAGTGAGAAGGAGGGCTAGAGGGAGGAAATGAGGTTGCTGTGTGAATAGAGGGCTACCTTCACTAATGACTTGTTTTTTCTTGGAAGGAGGGGGGGGGGGGCAGGGAGGAGGTGGGGGGGCAAAAGGGGAGGTTAAGCTGTGATTGAGAACACAGTGGGATTTTTGGCGGGTGTTGTGGTTTACCGCTTGGTGTGTGTGTGTATGTGTGTGAATGTACGTGTGTGTGTGTGTGTGAATGTATGTGTGTGTGTGTGTGTGAATGGTCTAGGTTTAGAGTGTGTATTGTTGGAGTGTGAGGTGGAAGATTAGAATGTCACAGAGCTCACTCACCTCACAACAACGATCCCCAGTAATTAGAGGAACTGCTGGACTGTGGCTGAACTGAAGAACACACACACACACACAGGAGAACACACACACACACACACACACACAGGAGAACACACACACACACACAGGAGAACACACACACACACAAAAGAGGACACACAAACGCAGGAGGAAACACACACACACACACACACACACACACACACACACACACAGGAGAACACACACACACACACACACACACACACACACACACACACACACACACACACACACACACACACACACAGGAGAACACACACACACAAAAGAGGACACACAAACGCAGGAGGAAACACACACACACACACAGACAAGAGATCATTGACAGTCATAATTGCACTAACCACTCCCAGATTATTTCCTGGGATAATTGCTGAGGCCAGAGTACTGGACTTGTGAAAGACAGATTATGAGATGAACAATGACAGACATGCAGATCAAAGAATAACAAACATGTTTCTGTTTTCTGGGAAACCACATGGCTGTAGACCCCCTCTCCCTCCACCAACCAACACCCCCCCCCCCCCCCCCACCCACCCACCTACAGAGATGTGGACTGGTGTGATCCTCACAGCGAAACCAAACAGCCGATGGAGATCTGGACTAGCTGCACATGTATAACAGGGTTTTGAGAGAAAGAGAGTGAAAAAAAGAGAGAGGAGAGACACAGAGAGAGACACAGGGAGAGACAGAGAGAGACACAGAGAGAGAGGGAAAGACAGAGGCGATGTTAGGTGAGAGATGTACAAACGATCAGCCTCAGTAATCAAGCCATGAATATGGATAAACGTCAGAGAGGAGGAGGGGGATGGAGGGATGAGGAGGAAGGGAGGAGGGTGATGAAGGGATGAGGAGGACGGGAGGAGGGGAATGGAGGGATGAGGAGGAGGAAGGGAGGAGGGGGATGGAGGGATGAGGAGGAGGAAGGGAGGAGAAAGGTGTTGACACTGGAGATGATAGTAGAGATGAGTTGGAAAGGAGAGGAAGGGAGAGAGGAGGGGAGAGAGGGGCTGAGAGATGAGTTGGAGAGGGAGAGAGAAGGGGAGGAGAGGAGGGGAGAGAGGGGCTGAGAGATGAGTTGGAGAAGGAGAGAGAAGGGGAGGAGGGGAGAGAGGGGCTGAGAGACAGGATTCTAACGAGCGATGAGAGGGATGAAAAGATGGATAAACCATACAGGTCTTAAATATGTAATTATGTGACTTATGGAAAAAAATAATCAGTTTTTAGAAAGTGTTCCAGATGGCTGGAGAAAGGATCACACACACACACACACACATACCCCCCAGTGAGACCTGCTAGGACTCTAGCAGTACTCTCTGTGGGGTCTAAGAGGCTTTGAGGTTATTTAGGGCTGATTAAAAGGAGGTCGAGCCTCAAAACAAGAACCCAAATATCCACCGTGTACCGTCAAACCCAAACGTTCTCACATAGAACACTGGTATCAACCAGTTTAAATGCACTCTCCCTCTCTCTATTTGTCTCTCTCTGTCTCTCACTATCTCCCTCCCTCTTTCTCTCCTTCTCTATTTCTCTTTCGCCCTCTCTCTCAGCAGTATATCCACCCAGACACTAGTTCATCAGCTGTCGGATCACCACAGAGAAAAAGAAGGATGAAAAGAGAGAGGGCAAGAAAACGAGAACAGAAAAATGGGTAAATGTCCAAAAACATCACATCCTTCCTTCCTTCGTTCGTTGATCTAGCCTTGAGCTCATCCAGTCCCCAGGAGAGAGGGAATATAACCCCCCCCACACACACACACACTTAAAACTTAAATTCACACACACACACTTAAAATGTAAATTCACGCACACACATTCACACACACTGGTGCCCCCAGCCCCTTGGTGATTTAATTGGACTAATTATATTTGCTTAAGACTGGCCCGTCTCAGTTCACAAGTTTTAATTGGCCGTTAATTGAATCCTACTGTGTCTGAACTGCCCTGGGGTACAAACCAAACACACCAATCCATTCTTAAAATGAAGGAACAAGGCCAGAGACCGTTTGATTTAATACACAAAAAGGAATTGCCGCCAGCTATACTGTGATGCACACTGTTTGGATTTAAATGCAGATTTGATCAGGGATGTTAATCACACACACACAATGCTTCTTTCTGTTTTTAATGATAAGGTTGGTTTAAAGGTGCTTTCTGTTCATTATGAGATCATCATTAGCATGAGAATAGCTGGTTCTATCCCTGTAGGTCAGTGTCCTGTCACTATTAAACACAGTCATTTTAAATGACAAGCTGTTGCATGGAGAACATGTATTCACTCGAAGGCTAAAATGATTTTTTGCTTCTTGAAAACCAGCCTAACCTTCACCATCCCCCTGTCTGGCTCCATTAGTGTTTCACCAAACTAGCCCTCCCTCCCTCTCCCCTCCCCCCTCCTGCCACTCTCCTCACCTCCCCCTCCCCCTCCTTCCCCTCTCCTCACCTCCCCCTCTCCTCCTTTTTTCACCAAAATATAAAATCTGATATGGCAGGCTGTGGATCTCTCCCTCTCTCACTTTCTCTCCCTCTCTCATCCTCTCCCTCTCTCACCCTCACTCACCCTCTCCCTCTCTCTCCCTCTGTCTCTCCTCTCCATCTTCTCTATG
This sequence comes from Osmerus mordax, assembly GCF_038355195.1. Lineage (NCBI taxonomy): Eukaryota > Metazoa > Chordata > Actinopteri > Osmeriformes > Osmeridae > Osmerus > Osmerus mordax. Next base: position 1,081,840 of record NC_090072.1, on the reverse strand, counting down.
CTTTTGTTCATTCATAGTAGCCTCATATCGCTACCATGGCAACCGCTTGTACACATTCCGCTCTGGGAGAGAAAGAGGGATACGGAGAGAGAGAGAGATGAAAGAGACAGATACGGGGGTTGGAGAATGTGAAGAGAGTGAGATGGAGGGAGAGAGAGAGATACAGAGAGAGAGAGGAAGAGAGAGAGACCACCTCTACATCCTCATCTCCAGGTAAGAGGAGGAGAAGAGGAGCAGGGCTGGGAAGACACCACCCATCTGCCATGTTGGCTCCCAGCCAAGCCTGCAATGTGGATCCAAGATGGCTGCCAGTTGCACAAATCCAGGTCTGGACAGACACCGGATAGTGTCACTGGAGAAGGAGTGAGGACAGCCAGACCTTATCAGAGACTGAACAAGAGATAGAGAGAAAGAGGGATGATGAGAGGAGAGAGACTGGGAGAGAGAGAGAGATTATGATGATGAGAGAGAGAGGAATATTATCAGTGACAGAATGGGTTCTAGTTGCAGAGCTGTCACACACTGGACTAACAGAATCCTCTAGTAGCTTAATCATTAGTACAGGTCATTAAAGAGAGAGGGGGAGAGAGAGAGAGATAGAGGGAGGGGGGAGTTAATGTGGGTTAGGGGCATGAGGGTTCAAGTTTGTGTGTGTGTCTGTCCAGTTTTCCTAACCTGATTTTGATGTCACTTGTCCCTGGTGATGCCGTCAGAGTGAAGGGGAACATGGGAGTTCTAGAACTAGAGCTGTGATCCCGACGTTCTACACAGAGGATTCTAGAACCGGGGCAGAGTTCCGGAATGAGGCAGTCTCTGGTGTTTTCATCACCAAAGCTGCTTCTGGCTGTTGTTGTCCTTTTCCAGAACTCTCAGACGCTTACAGGAAGCTTGTCTGGTGAGACGATTGTTTGTCTGGCATTAGTGCCACTGTTCACCATAGGGTGTCTGATCCCAGCTAGCCTAGCCTAGGCTAGCCTAGCATAGCACAATGGTAGGGGTACAGAACTAGGGAGCTGAAGCTAGTTACCTTAGCCAAGTCTACCCAAGTGGACATCAACCTGCTAGCTATCCTAGCCTAGCCTAGCCTTCATAGCATAGCATAGCTGCAGGGGTATGTGGCTGTTATCTTATCCTGCCTAACGTGATTTTCAGGGGCTTCTACAGCCTAGCTTAGCCTAGCCTCGTGTCTACTGGTGGATTGCATCGTTTTACATAATCTACATGAAATTCAACATGTTTAAATGCAAATCTGCTCTGTAAAACCACAAGTGTGGTTTTAATCAATATCTTCTAATCTGCTGCACTGAGATGACAACGGATCATAACAGCTAAAGAATAGGGCTGCTTATCCTGTCTGTGTCTGTGTGTGTGTGTTTCTGAGTGTAGATAAAGAATAGGGCTGTTTATCCTGGCTTTGTGTGTCTGTTTCTGAGTGTAGAGTACAAACTACTGATGACAGTGTGTGAGGGTTAGTATCATTAGTGGTAGTGTCTTTAGTAGGCTTTCTAGTCCCACTGCTAGATTAGGGGGGCTGCTAATCCCAGGGATTATTTCCTTGGATTGAGATTAAACTCAACGCTTGGGATAACAGGGTGACAGTTTCTTTAGCAGGAGTCCATGAACCTCGAAGGCATCGATGAGTCATGTCTGAAATATTATTTGTGTGTGTGGCTGTGTGTATGTGTGTGTGCAGCTGTGTGTGTGTGTGTGTGTGCATGCACACTAAGTAAACACATTTAATCACTCAATCACTCCCTTGACGGATAACCCCTGAAAATAAAAGAATCCCTGAACAATCCATGTTCAAACATCACTGTAGAACTTTTAGATTAACTTTGCAACGGTGTATTGGTTTAAGATTCTCTCTGAGTACAAAAGTGTGAGTGTGTGAGTGTGTGTTTTGGGGGTCTTTGTTGGACCGTGATCGATGAGTCACTCACTTGTCAAACCAATAAGGAGGAGGTAGAGTGATGTTGCTCTTGGTAACAGACTCCAGGTTATGGTCTGGAAGGCTACAGGATACAGGAAGTAGAACAGGGGCATTTCCTGTCAGGCTCGTGGGCCTGAGGGAGGGAGAAAGAGAGTTCTTTACTTTGTTGGTCAGTCGAAACAGCCTACCCAACACACACACACGCGCTCGCACGCACACACACACACACACACACGCTCGCACGCACGCACACACACGCACAGCCTGGTGGTGCAGTCTGCTCCCCAGCTGGTTCTGAGTGCCTGCTAGCACCCTGCTGTCCCAGCGCTAACATTAGCACAGCTCTGTCAATGCATCTCAGTGCAGGCCGCACTAGCATCGCAGGTTAGCACCGGGGTGCTAGCTGGGTTGGTGACCTCATCAAAGGGGGACAGAGAATGGAGTATGTAATTGTTAGGTAGGAGTGTGTGTGTGTTTCCTTTTGTAAAAGCAGACAGTGATAAATGGATAAGTAACGTGGCAAGACATGTAGTGTGTGTGTGTGTGTCCGGGGTCAATTCTATTTCCATTCATCCTGGTGATGCAGTTAAATGCTCCAGTTGAAACTCAGGACCTTTCTACTGACCTTCACTCCCCCACACCCAGGGGAGGGTGTCCTGACACACACACGCACGCACACACACACACACACTTCTTAGCCTTCTTCCTCTGTTTAGCTGTCAATTAGACCTCCCCACACACACCAGGGAGTGTGATCAGTACAAAAGAAAATAGAATACAGAAAAATAGAGGGAGAGAGAGAGGGAGAGCGAGGGAGAGCGAGAGGGAGGACGTGTCTCAACTCAATGTTATCAGTCTAACAATTGACTGTGTTATCCTGTGAAGAGAAGGAGAGAGGAGAAGAAAGAGGAGGAGAGGAGAGTGTTTTGCCTGGTGACCTGCTGTCTCTCTCTGGTGACTAAAGAGGTGGATGAAAGAAGAGAGGTGGAAAGGAGAGAGGGGAAGAGACATGAAAAGAGGGGGAGATTAATCACAGCACAGTGAAAAGACCTCAGTTACTGAGATCATCAAAGGAGAACATAGATCTTCCTGTCTCTCCCTCTCTCTGCCTCTTCCTCTCTCTGCCTCTTCCTCTCTCTGCCTCTTCCTCTCCCTCTCTCTGCCTCTTCCTCTCTCTGCCTCTTCCTCTCTCTGCCTCTTCCTCTCTCTGCCTCTTCCTCTCTCCCTCTCTCAGCCTCTCTCCCTCCCTCTCTTTCCCAATTTCATTCTATTATTTATTGACATGACAACAAACGTTCATATTTTTTCTCTATCCCTTCACTCACTCACTCCCTTCACCTCCCTCTTTCTACCCTCCCTCTCTCTCTCTCTCTCTCTCTGCCACCCTGCCTTTCCCCCTCCCCCCCCCTCCCCCCCCCCCCCGTCACTTTCTTCATTCTGGAGATCATAAATATAGAGAGCTGTTCTTATGGTTGCAGGGGTCCTTTGTAAGAAAGCTGCCCTTACTATGCCTGATTAAACAGATCTTTTCTCTTTCTGACACACACACACACACACAACTTCCTGACTCCACTACAACAGGATTAATGGCCCAATTCCCTTTCATCTCTCTCCTTCCTCCGTCTCTCCATCCTTTCTCCTTCTCCTCTCTCTTTCCTCCAACCTTGCTACACAGGATGCCAGAAGAGAGGAGATGAGAGGATGGAGAGGAAGGGCAGTGAAGAGGTGGGGAGAGATAATCACATGGGACACACAGAAAGAAAGGCCAAAAGAGAGAAAGAGAGAGTGATAGATAGCTTGTCCCAAGGGAGAAGTTGTGAGATCAACCACACACACACACACACACACACACACACACACACACACACACACACACACACACACACACACACACACACACACACACACACACACACACACACACACACACACACACACACACACACACACACACACACACACACACACACACACACACACACACACACACACACACACACACACACACACACACACACACACACACACACACACACACACACACACACACACACTCTCTCTCTCTCTCCCGGGACAGACACAATCACCGACACCGGCCAGTCGGTCGACCTGTTGCTAGGGATACGGAGGCGAGAGAACCCTGCTGTGTGATGTCATCGCGTTCCGGCGCCAGGCCCTCGGCCAATGGGACAAAAGAAGAGGAGGACATGCTGTTATTCCTTATTCCTCTCTCTCTCTCTCTCTCCCCCTATGTCTCTCTCCCCCCTCCCTCTCTCTCGGTCTTCCTCTCTCCCCTCCTCCTCTCACTTTTTTCCCCTCACTCTCTCTCTCTCTGTCTCTCTCTGTCTCTCTCTCTCTCTCTGTCTGTCTCTCCCTCACTCTTCATCTCTCTCTATCGCTCTCCCTTTTCTTTTCTCCTCTTTCCTGGAACGAGGGATGGTTACTGTTGGTGAAACATGGCTCTTAAATCTGGTTCACTTCTCATTCAAACACAGAACGACTGCTGGCTACTACAACGCACACATGAAGACATTTACAAAGGAAAAGGAGATTAAATGTTTCCAAGAATATGAAACAATATCAAGACCCACTGAACACATGGAGAATAAACAACGTAGATACATAATGAGATATGAGGAGATATTAAGTTGATAGAGTAAATATGTGTGCAGTAGTGGTCATTTAGTAGACTAAGGTGCTGCTCATCTAAGCACAACATGGTTCAGCTTGGGACAGGAGGACATGGCTGATTGCACATGTGTGTGTGTGTGTGTGTTCCCTCCAGGGGTAAAGCTTGGATGATCATGCAGCCCTTGTGGCAGTTGACATACTTGAACGGATGAGTGAATCTAAGGCTTGACCCCTCCATCCTCTCACCCCTCCATCCTCTCATCCATCCATCCTCTCACCCCTCCATCCTCTCACCCCTCCATCCTCTCACCTCTCCATCCTCTCACCCCTCCATCCTCTCACCCCTCCATCCTCTCACCCCTCCATCCTCTCACCCCTCCATCCTCTCACCCCTCCATCCTCTCACCCCTCCATCCTCTCACCCCTCCATCCTCTCATCCCAGTCGTGTTGCACCTGTAGTACAGTAATAACTTCATAAATGAGCTGAAACTGGACTTTTATCATTCTTGACTCCGGCCTGCAAAACGGCTTTCACATTGATAAGATGCACACATACACACACACACTCTTACACACACACTCTCTCAGAGAGCCACTGAGTGGCTGCTCTCTTATCTGTGTGTGTGTGTGTGTGTGCAGCCTCAGGTCAGAGACTCAGTGGGGTGAGACTGATTGGTTTTGTCTGCCGTGGAGTGGAGGAGCACACACACACACACACATACAGCTATCTCATCTGAAGCCTTGTTGAAACAGACCAGGGTACATAACAACGTCCTTATACGACGTTTAAACAGTGCATAGGAAGACTACCCCAGTTCCATCCCATAATGAACTGCCTGATTTGAAGGGAAACGGTTGCCAGGTGACCTTTGACTGTTACCAGTAACACTTTCCTCGGTTGCTCGATGGGACAGGAAGCAGGCACCGGTGTGGACAGGAAGTGAAGAAGAGATCCTGAGGGCTGACTTCCTGTTCCACAACAACAACAAGGACAGAGGATTGTGGGTAGGATAGTGGAGGTTCTGGGGTGTAAACCTCTCCTCCAGGGAGACTGTGTTAGACGGCTAAGCTGAAGACTTCCTCTGGTATTTTGTGGTATTTAGTTTCTGAATGTTTTGTGTGTGTGTATTCTGAATGTTCTGGTGTTCTGCGTGTGTGTTCTGAATGTTCTGGAGTGTTTGTTCTGAATGTTCTAGAGTGTTTGTTGTGTCATAACACTCCTTTACTGTCCTGCTGAGAGCCCTTCTGGTAGCCAGCAAGAGAGGGAGGGAGAAGGAGGGAGAGTCACACCCCAGTAGTCTGGCACAGATGAGATCCTCTCTCTCTACCTTTCTCTCCCTTGCTCTGTCCCTCCCTCTCTCTCTCTACCTTTCTCTCACTCGCTCTGTCCCTCCCTCTCTCTCTCTGGACTTCTCGTCATTGTGACAGGTCTACTTCCTGTGTCAGCCCCGTGTCACTTCCCCTTCCAGGGTTCTGTGCCCTGTGTGTGACAGAAGGCTCAGAGAGGGGGGAGAGAGAGAGAGGGAGAGAAAAAGAGAGAATAAGGGGAGAGAGAGAGATTGTGGAAGGGGATGTGATGTTACATCAAAACTACAAAGTCTGTCAGATTATCCAAAACAACCCTAACCTTACATCATCAGTGTGACTGAAGCCCTCTGTGCACGCACACACACACACACACACACACACACACACACACACACACACACACACACACACACACACACACACACACACACACACACACACACACACACACACACACACACACACACACACACACACACACACACACACACACACAGGAACAAGCGCGTGGGATGGGAGTATGAAGACGTGAATAACAGAAACACCATAAAGATCCTCTGAGAGAAGAGAAACAGGGTGTGTGTGTGCGGTCTGTGTGCGTGTGTGTGTGTCTGACTGCATGTGTGTGGTCGTGTGTGTGCGTCTGTGTGTGAGGGTGTGTCTGAAGACCCTTCTGCTTGTGTGTTGTTCTGAAAACAGACTGTGTTTTCATCCCACGAGCGATGCAAGAGAGGGGGAGAGGGGGGGAGGGGAGAGGGGGAGGGAGGGGAGACAGAGGAGGAGAGAGGAGCGAGAGAGATAAAGAGAGAGGGGCGAGAGAGGAAGAGTAGAAAGAGGGAGGGAAAGATACTGACAGTTAAAACACATGAATCAGAACATCCTTTTAGGCGTCCATTAACAACAGGAAGGAAGACATCACAACCAATCACATCGGCAGGCTTCTGATGGATAGTGTGGTTTCCGTGGTAACAGACCTGTTGAACCCCTACCCACCTAATACAGTGGTCCACTGAAAACACGCACACACTCTCAACACTAGGGGAGAGTTGTAATGGACAAACAAGAGCCATCTAATCACTAATGCTGAGACCTGATCGCTTCGTTTAAAAGAGGGAGATCGATCCATCTAATGTTCTATACAGGGATGAGAGCCCATCTAGTAAGCCTGTCGGCCAACCAACCAGTCAGCCAACCAGCCTGTCAGCCAACCAGCCTGTCAGCCAACCAACCAGCCTGTCAGCCAACCAACCAGTCAGCCAACCAGCCTGTCAGCCAACCAACCAGTCAGCCAACCAGCCTGTCAGCCAACCAACCAGTCAGCCAACCAGCCTGTCAGCCAACCAACCAGTCAGCCAACCAGCCTGTCAGCCAACCAACCAGTCAGCCAACCAGCCTGTCAGCCAACCAACCAGTCAGCCAACCAGCCTGTCAGCCAACCAGCCTGTTAGCCAACCAACCAGTCAGCCAACCAGCCTGTCAGCCAATCAACCAGTCAGCCAACCAGCCTGTCAGCCAACCAGCCTGCCAGACAACCAGCCTGTCAGCCAACCAACCAGTCAGCCAACCAGCCTGTCAGCCAGTCAGACAACCAGCCTGTCAGCCAACCAACCAGTCAGCCAACCAACCTGTCAGCCAACCAACCAGTCAGCAAACCAACCAGTCAGCCAACCAGCCTGTCAGCCAACCAACCAGTCAGCCAACCAACCTGTCAGCCAACCAACCAGTCAGCCAACCAACGCTGCAGCAGCACTTCACCATTTCTCTTCTTCATCATCATCTTTCATCCTCCCTTTCACTCTCTTCATCATCGCTCATTTTCCTTCTTCTACTCCTTTCCTGTAAAGAGGGGATTACAGCCCAAATCTGCAACCTTCAAATTACCAGGCGCACGTTCAGACAGGCACACACACACACACACAATACGCACACACACACCCACACAATACGCACACAAAATCACACTGGCCCCCTCAAATTCATCTTTCATGTGGGACGTTTTCAATAGCCCCGTTTGAGTAGGGTTATTACCATGACAACGAGGTAGGATTAGGTAAAAAAAACCTCATTCCTGCTCCATTGTGAAAGCCCCTTGATTCAGAAAAGCACTCAAGATTGAGTTTTAGGGGGAGGGTGGGAGAGAGAGAGCGAGGAAAAGAGAGGTGGGTGGTGCAGAATGGAAAAGAGAGAGAGCAGAGAGAGAGCAGAGAGGGAGAGAGAGAGCAGAGAGGGAGAGAGGAGAGAGGAGAGAGCAGAGAGAGAGAGGGAGAGGAGAGAGCAGAGAGAGAGTGAGAGAGAGAGAGCAGAGAGAGAGAGCAGAGAGAGAGCGAGAGAGCAGAGAGGGAGAGAGCAGAGAGAGAGTGAGAGAGAGCGAGCAGAGAGGGAGAGAGAGAGCAGAGAGGGAGAGAATGCCTAAAATGGAACCTTGAAAATGAACAATTCATGAGTACAACTTTAGAATGTTGCATAAACTCTGATGGGCAGGATACATGATTTGTATCCTCATGTAGTCCAAGCGAAAGGGTTCTCTCCTCTCACACACACCAAATCTCTAGATGAGAATCAGGTCACAAACACTCAGATCTCTGCTTTGATTTTATGTCTTCACCCCCTGACACACACACACCTGGAGACATGTACACGCCACTATCATGAATATGTTAACACATATGCATGCATGTCAGTAGCATGATCATTACCATATGAAGTGAGAAGATGGAAGGCAGTGACATCGCTACCATGATCACACACACACACACACCCCTCTTCTCTCGTCAGCTGTTCTCAGAGGAGAACAATACACACTTCAGATTCACAGTCATATGACCTGATCATCAGATCCTCACCCCATACTGTACTCCAGGGTACAGAGTCACACACACACATACACTGTATCCATACACACACACTATATCCATGCACACACACACACACAAACGGCACCACCAGTGGAATCATAAATCCAAACCCAGGCTGTGCTCTTGTCCAACCAGGGAATTCTGGGAAGACAGTTACCTCCAGGTGTTCCTGTCTCCTCGGCACCTACTGATGATGTCATCAGTATCCAAAGGGCTGTGCAAACATGGGCCCTCGGGAAAGGTGGTTGTTTGGGTGGTCCCTAAAAACGTCCAGAGAAGGAGGCTGGAGGGGGTGGAGCAGGAGGAGATTATTAGATAGATATATATCATTTCCATTTTTTTCAAACTCATTATACTGTGCTTTATGAAGACAGGAACAATGGCAAGAGTTCCGGAAGGAGTCCCACCAGTCAATAGAAATAGAATTATTGTCCCATTATGACCCATCAATTAGAACTGGAAGTGATTTTCTGCAGGGAACTAAATGTTCCGGAGTCTTCAGAGATAGAACGTTCCGCACTCTACCAAGACTGCAAACAGAACAGCACACAGATATTCCCCTGGTCATGCAAACTGTCGCATCTTAAAACGTAAAAACCACAAAGACCCAACAACCATTCTGAGAAAAGTTTTGTTTTTTTGTTTTTTTAAAGCATTCCTGTAGATGTTTGTTTCCCACAAAGCTTAGAATGATCTCTCACAATGGCCTATTCCCTCAACACCAACAAGCCTACAGAACAATAGGATTTGATGGGATCTGCTTTCAGTTGGATTAGCAACATTCTGGAATGGAACTCAAACCAACACAGAGGGATGTTCTGGAATGGAAAAGTAATCACTGTAAACAACAGTCGCCGTGGTTTCTGTGGTGGTGATGGTTGTGTCGATGCTCGCTGTCACAAGGCAGTGCTTCTAGGGCCTGCCTGGGCCTGTCAGATCACCTTGTTATGGGGCAGGTGGACGTAGATCTGAAGTGTGTGTGTGTAAATGTAAATCCTTCTACAAGCTCGTCTGTCTCTCGTTTCCCAAACCACCCCAGCCAGGCCACTCCACCCTGGATGTACACACACACACACACACACACACACAGCTAAAAATAAGGCCCTCTATAATCTCATGCATAGGCACTTAGTGTCTGAGATGAAATGCAGCTTATATCTCCCTGGAAAAGAGAGGAGGGGGGAGAGAGAGGGGGAGACAGAGATAGGGAGATAGGGAGATAGGGGGAGAGGGGTAGAGGGAGAGGAGAGAGGGGGAGACAGAGATAGGGAGATAGGGAGATAGGGGGAGAGGGGGAAGGGGTAGAGGGAGAGGAGAGAGGGGGAGACAGAGATAGGGAGATAGGGGGAGAGGGGGAAAGGGGGAGAAGGAGAGGAGAGAGGGGGAGACAGAGATAGGGAGATAGGGGGAGAGGGGGAAGGGGGTAGAGGGAGAGGGAGAGGAGAGAGGGGGAGACAGAGATAGGGAGATAGGGGGAGAGGGGGAAGGGGTAGAGGGAGAGGGAGAGGAGAGAGGGGGAGACAGAGATAGGGAGATAGGGGGAAGGGGTAGAGGGAGAGGAGAGAGGGGGAGACAGAGATAGGGAGATAGGGGGAGAGGGGGAAGGGGTAGAGGGAGAGGAGAGAGGGGGAGACAGAGATAGGGGGAGAGGGGGAAGGGGTAGAGGGAGAGAGGGGGAGACAGAGATAGGGGAGAGTGAGATAGGGGGAAGGGGTAGAGGGAGAGGGAGAAGAGGGAGAGAGAGTAAGACAGTTAGCACTAGACTCGTACATCAAGGTTGTCAGGGTGCAGTCTCACTAACCTTAATCCACACAAAGTGACAGCTCACACACACACACACAGCTCACACACACACACACAGCTCTCACACACACACACACAGCCCAAACCTTAAAAATCGGGACTTCCGCTGGACCAAATTCGTAGAATCTGACTGGATTTGTGACAGAAGGTTGCTCTCTCTCTCTCTCACACACACACCTCTTCTTATCTCCTAAGAACAGATGTGCATGTTTCACATTTCTTGTTGTTCACTGATGCTCTGCAAAAGTGACACGTGAATCAGTGTGTGTGTGTGTGTGTGTTTGAGCATGCACACAGAGGTGGGTGGGGGGGGGGTCTGGGTGTGTTTGTTTACGTGTGTGTGTGTTCGTGTGTGTTTGTCATCTCATTTCATAAGCCAACGTTGGGTAAGCCTCTTACCCAAAAGCAGCTTCACTGCTGCCTCTCCCAACTAACTCGCGAAGGAAATGAACAGCTCACTCTTTATTTCACGCATCTCCAATCCCCTTCACATTGAGTATGTGTGTGTGTGTGCGTGTGTGTGTGGGTGTGTGAGAGAGTGAGTGTGTGTCTGTGTGTGTTCATGGCAGACAGAACTGTGACTGAGCTAGGGTGGTGTACAATTGAATTGTTCGCCCCTGAAATCAAATACTGATTTTTACATAATGTCATTCATTGGTTCCTTCACATGCTCCCAGATTTACTTTCTATTCATTTCAGGGGAAGAATAGATGGAGGGAGAGAGAGAAGAGAGAAACTTTGAGAGACTTTAAGAAACTTTGAGACTTGGAATAGAAAAAAAAAATTGAAGAAAATATATTTTTCTCTGTAGTTCAAAACGATAGATAACTACTTTGAACAGTTGAGTTGGCGCTGAAAGGGATTATCAACAGATGTGTATCTCGCGGGTGCTGCTCTGGCGCCCTCGCGCACCCCCCTCAGTTCAATCAAGCAATGCAGACAGTGAGTGACAGTTGAATGTCTAGCTTTAAGGCTATTTATTTTGGAATACCATTTTATCCTGTACAGAACATTTTATGTAAACCTGAATATTGAACATAGAAGATAAAGTAAATAGGTGAGTGGTGAAGATTTTCGAGAAATGTATAAATCTAGCACGCTCGCTTACTGGCTAGTAGCTAGCTAGCTACTAACGTATGAACTAGTTAGCTAGCTAGCGAGTTAACTGAACCTGTCCTGGCTAGCTTGTTAATATTCACATCATTTGAACTGTGTAGCCAGCTATAGGGCTGGTACATGATATAAAATGTAACTTACATCTATCTATAATAATTCTTCCAAATTAACCAGCTGAAATAACAAATGAAATGTTAAGTCATTAGCTAGGTAGCTAGCCGCCAACAACACTGACGGCTCGGTTGCACGGACATGAGCTGACGCAGAATCGTGACAGAAACCGTTTGGAGCTTGTATACTCCGTCGGTTTCTCCTCCCGTCAAACCCACCTTCTACCAAACTGTTCAGGGCAGTGCATTGAAAACTCACGTCTGCTCCGTGGTCTCCTCGAAGTTCTTTATTAATGGGTTCCGATCGTCCTTTGAAAATGTGGGGTGAGTGCACCTGGTGTGCACGGGCAGCCGGATACCCGGTGCACGGGCCCCATAGACGCTATGGGGCGTGTCGGTCGCTGTGACCTCACTTTTGCCGCGCCGAGCCGCAAGTTAAGTGTACACAAACTAGGAATTTACTATGGTGGGCAGGTAGCTGTCATTAAATATACATTATAAAAATGTAAGAATGTAAAAAAATGTACAACGAAATACGGACAATACTGTACAATATAAAGTAAAAGAGTGCAGTAGGGCTGTATGCAGTAAAGTGACAGAGGAGAATTAATTTAAGGCTTAGTACTTTGTGATAGTAAAGTACTACTCTGATAGTGACAGGGTAAAAACACACAGAGGGGCAAAATTATAAGTTAGAAAATGAGAGGTGAAAGAGAGATGGGGTAAAAGGGAGGGGGGCAGTGAAAAGATGAGAGGGAGGAAGACACACGAAGAAGAACATAGCGGAGAGAGAGAGAGACAAAGTGTTCATTGTCAGTCAATCTGAAGTCCATGTTTCAACAGCAGGCTGGAGGGGAGAGGGTTCTGGAACATGGCCTTGCAGCGTTCAGTCATGAATGGAGACGATTCCAGAAGAACTAGAACATTCTGACTTCCAAAATGGCAAATTCATTCTTTCTCTCTTTTTCACTCCCACTCCCTCTATCTCTTTATTTCTCTCTCCACTCCCTCCCTCCCCTCTCTCTCTCTCTTTCTCTCTCTTCCACTCTCTCTTTCTCTCTCTATCCATTCCCTCCCTCTCTCTCTCTCAATTCCCATTCCTTCTCTCTTTCTCTCTCTCTCCCACTCCTTCTCTTTCTGTATTCTGATACGGCCCATGTTCCATCTCCCCTTGTCATCTCCCCTAGCTGTCAGAGTTAAGTTAGTGTGTTTCTTAGATGCGTCTTGGTAGCTGGACTGAGTGAACAAGGCATTTAGGGGAAACCTTTTCTTCATCATCTGATATCGTCTTCTATGATGTCATCGCCTGCAGGCTGGACGGATCAGAAAGTTCTCTTTGTCAGACTAATCAGTTGTGTGTTGCGACGACGCAAGCTCATGACTAAGCAACCATGCCCCTTGCTCAAACTGGAGGTGTGTGTCAGTGTGTATCACTCGGGTGGTTGTTGTCTCAGGTAGGGAGTGAGTCAAGGGCAACAGGTAGGGGTTGTATTCATGAAGACCAGACAAGGTTTGTTCATCTTCTTGACCTTATTAGGAGTTCCCCTCGTCTTGATTACAGGATAGCTGGGATTGACACGGGCTGTTTGAACATATGGCTTTTCCTAGAGGGACTGTTGCTCACTGTACAACACACACACACACACACACACACACACACACACACACACACACACACACTGGCCCTTTCACACACACACACACGCCCCTTCAAACATACCACCCTTTATGACTGAATGGTCTCTTTCACTGCTCTTTGATAGCCATGCTAATTATACATCTATTATGGCTAACTACATGCTGCTGTGTTCATGCACTCTCTGTGATATTATCCATTATTGCGTGTCTCTTACATGAATAATTAGCTGGTCAGACAGTATCAGTTCTTCACTGTTGGTAATAATTACAACAAAAATAGAGATAATAATAGGATCTTAGTTGAATAGAACAGACTGGTTGGAATTTCCGTAGAACAGAACAGAATCAATAGAACATGGAACCCTAGAATCCTGGTGTTGTAGACAGACAACTCAGTCACCACCCCTCCCCCTCTTCCTCCTCCTCCCCCTTCTCCTCCACCTCCTCCCCCTCTTCCTCCTCTTCCCCTCTTCCTCCTCCACCTCCTCCCCCTTCTTCTCCACCTCCCCCCGCTCTTCCTCCTCTCTTTTCTCACCCCTTCATCTCCTCCTGCTCTTGTTATCTACTATCATGTACTGTCATGCTATGTACATTGCCATGGGGACCTCATTAACATGCTGTTTAACTAATGGAGATGAAGTGTTGTTTTCACCATCTTGCCTCCCCTCTCTCTCTTTATCTCTTTACCTCTCTCTACCTCTCCCTCAGCCTCTCTCTCTACCCTTCTCACTCTCTTTATCTCTCTCCCACTCCCTCCCCTCCCCTCTCTCTCTCTCTTTCTCTCTCTTCCACTCTCTCTTTCTCTCTCTATCCCATTCCCTCCCTCTCTCTCTCTCAATTCCCATTCCTTCTCTCTTTCTCTCTCTCTCCCACTCCTTCTCTTTCTGTATTCTGATACGGCCCATGTTCCATCTCCCTTGTCATCTCCCCTAGCTGTCAGAGTTAAGTTAGTGTGTTTCTTAGATGCGTCTTGGTAGCTGGACTGAGTGAACAAGGCATTTAGGGGAAACCTTTTCTTCATCATCTGATATCGTCTTCTATGATGTCATCGCCTGCAGGCTGGACGGATCAGAAAGTTCTCTTTGTCAGACTAATCAGTTGTGTGTTGCGACGACGCAAGCTCATGACTAAGCAACCATGCCCCTTGCTCAAACTGGAGGTGTGTGTCAGTGTGTATCACTCGGGTGGTGTTGTCTCAGGTAGGGAGTGAGTCAAGGGCAACAGGTAGGGGTTGTATTCATGAAGACCAGACAAGGTTTGTTCATCTTCTTGACCTTATTAGGAGTTCCCCTCGTCTTGATTACAGGATAGCTGGGATTGGACACGGGCTGTTTGAACATATGGCTTTTCCTAGAGGGACTGTTGCTCACTGTACACACACACACACACACACACACACACACACACACACACACACACACACACACTGGCCCTTTCACACACACACACACGCCCCTTCAAACATACCACCCTTTATGACTGAATGGTCTCTTTCACTGCTCTTTGATAGCCATGCTAATTATACATCTATTATGGCTAACTACATGCTGCTGTGTTCATGCACTCTCTGTGATATTATCCATTATTGCGTGTCTCTTACATGACATAATTAGCTGGTCAGACAGTATCAGTTCTTCACTGTTGGTAATAATTACAACAAAAATAGAGATAATAATAGGATCTTAGTTGAATAGAACAGACTGGTTGGAATTTCCGTAGAACAGAACAGAATCAATAGAACATGGAACCCTAGAATCCTGGTGTTGTAGACAGACAACTCAGTCACCACCCCTCCCCCTCTTCCTCCTCCTCCCCCTTCTCCTCCACCTCCTCCCCCTCTTCCTCCTCTTCCCCTCTTCCTCCTCCACCTCCTCCCCCTTCTTCTCCACCTCCCCCCGCTCTTCCTCCTCTCTTTTCTCACCCCTTCATCTCCTCCTGCTCTTGTTATCTACTATCATGTACTGTCATGCTATGTACATTGCCATGGGGACCTCATTAACATGCTGTTTAACTAATGGAGATGAAGTGTTGTTTTCACCATCTTGCTCCCCTCTCTCTCTCTTTATCTCTTTACCTCTCTCTACCTCTCCTCAGCCTCTCTCTCTACCCTTCTCACTCTCTTTATCTCTCTTCCTCTCTCCCTCTCTCCTTTTTTTGGATATTAAATTACTTGTTTGTCTTCTTCCTGTCCCTGTGGATTTAACCAGGGGGCTTCAGGATGATCAGGAGCCTGGAAACAGACATCTTTACAGCCTCATTCTCCTCCTTCTCTCCTTCTCCTCCTCATCCTCCTCCTCCTTCTCTCCTCCTCCTCCTTCTCTCCTCATCCTCCTCCTTCTCTCCTCCTCCTCCTTCTCTCCTCATCCTCCTTCTTCTCTCCTCATCCTCCTCTCCTCATCCTCCTCCTTCTCTCCTCATCCTCCTTCTCTCCTCCTTCTCTCCTCATCCTCCTCCTTCTCTCCTCATCCTCCTCCTTCTCTCCTCAGCCCGTCTCTATTGTTTTGCCATGTCCGTCACCATGGACGCGAGGAGGAGCAGATCCGGACCCTCCCCAGTGTGCCGTCCGGCCCTCGTTCTCACGGCAACCGCCGCGGGTGCTGGTGGTGGAGGTGGCGCCGCCCTGGTGGTCTGAGACAGGAGGAACGCTGTGCGACGCCCTGGACAACGTGCTGACCCTGGCCAGCAGTGTGGACGGACCCTGCAGACTGCCCCTGCTCTGCATCTACGCCCTCACCTGCCAGCTGGAGTGTCTACTGCCCTTCGTGGTGAGGGGAGTAAACATTTACATTTAGCAGACGCTCTTATCCAGAGCGACTTACAGTAAGTACAGGGACATTCTCCCCGAGGCAAGTAGGGTGAAGTGCCTTGCCCAAGGACACAACATCATTTGGCACGGCCGGGAATCGAACTGGCAACCTTCAGATTACTAGCCCGATTCCCTAACCGCTCAGCCACCTGACTCCCAAAAGTGTCTACTGCCCTTTGTGGTGAAGGAGGGGCGGGATGGGGAGTGGAGGGGAGTAAAAACAGAACAAAGAGTGTACCTCATTCTACCCCCAGCAGGTGAGGGGTAACCTGGCTCGTCTGGCGGTCGTGCGTGGAGGAGTTGAGGTCTCTCCCAGGGGAGGGGAGTGTGTCGCGGCCCCGGGATGAGCTGCTGGTCCGGGCCGTGCTCGACAGCCTGCAACAGTACAGACAATACACACGCCACGCCCGGGAACCACAGCAGCTACCACTCCTCTGTAGAGGTGAGAACCACACCAGAACCACACCAGAACCACACCAGAACCACACCAGAGCCACACTAGAACCACATTAGAACCACAGCAGAAACCACTCCTCTGTAGAGGTGAGAACCACACCAGAACCACACCAGAACCACACTAGAACCACAGCAGAAACCACTCCTCTGTAGAGGTGAGAACCACACCAGAACCAACACCAGAACCACACTAGAACCACAGCAGAAACCACTCCTCTGTAGAGGTGAGAACCACACCAGAACCACACTAGAACCACATTAGAACCACAGCAGAAACCACTCCTCTGTAGAGGTGAGAACCACACCAGAACCACACTAGAACCACATTAGAACCACAGCAGAAACCACTCCTCTGTAGAGGTGAGAACCACACCAGAACCACACTAGAACCACACTAGAACCACATTAGAACCACAGCAGAAACACTCCTCTGTAGAGGTGAGAACCACACCAGAACCACACTAGAACCACAGCAGAAACCACTCCTCTGTAGAGGTGAGAACCACACCAGAACCACACTAGAACCACATTAGAACCACAGCAGAAACCACTCCTCTGTAGAGGTGAGAACCACACCAGAACCACACTAGAACCACAGCAGAAACCACTCCTCTGTAGAGGTGAGAACCACACCAACCACACTAGAACCACATTAGAACCACAGCAGAAACCACTCCTCTGTAGAGGTGAGAACCACACCAGAACACACCAGAACCACACCAGAACCACACTAGAACCACAGCAGAAACCACTCCTCTGTAGATGGGAGAACCACACTGTGGTTGTGATGAGCTGGGGGGGTGGGGAGAAAGAAAGTGAGAGAGAGAGAGACAGATAGTGAGAGAGAGAGAGAGAGAGAGAGACAGATAGTGAGAGAGAGAGAGAGAGAGAGAGAGAGAGAGAGAGAGAGAGAGACATAGACGGACAGTGAGAGAGAGAGAGAGTCATAGACAGACAGTCATAGACCAGCTGTCTACTGGTATGAATAATGTCCAGAGAGGGCCTTAGTTAGGAAGGCCCTGTTTTAGAAACATCCCTCTGTCGATCTGAAAGACCCTCGTGTGGTGGGGGTCTGGCTGTGTGTGTGTGTTGCTGTGTGTGTGTGTTGCTGTGTGTGTGCGTGTGACTGGGTAGGTCTGGAGATAACCAGGTTTTCGACAGCAGCCTATATGAACGATTACATAACACACACACAGACCCCACCTGTGTGTGTGTGTGTGTGTGTGTGTGTGTGTGTGTGTGTGTGTGTGTGTGTGTGTGTGTTACAGTAAATCTGAACAGACGTCCATTATAACAGCTAATGTACCAGCACACAGGAAACAGAGATAAGTGTGTGTGTGTGTGTGCTGCTGTGTGTGTTGTGTGTGTGTGAGTACATTAGCAGCATCTGACTGGTGATCTTCCCATCTCAGTAATGTGATTCTCTGAGGCCTGGACAGAACTATTGTGAACCAGGCAGGGAGACTGTGTGTGTGTGTGTGTGTGTGTGTGTGTTTGACCTTCACTACTGAATCACAGTTTAATAGCGTGCCAACTCAGGTATGAGTTGGTTGTTTCAACTCTGTTTGTGTGTGTGTGTGTGTGCTAGCACCTGTGCCTACTGAAACCCCCTAGTGCCCTTGAAAAGATGACTCAGGTAACACACACGCACACTCACACACCGAGGTCCTGTGACTCATCACCCGAATCTCTCCTGTCATTGGTGCCGTGGCCAGGTTACCGTGGTGACGAGCCGGCCAGGGCGGGGCGTGGTGAGGCAGCTGGAGGCGGGGCTACAGGGGGCGGACCTTGTGTCCTTGCGGCGCATCCTATTGGTGGAGCTGAGGGCTGTGGGACGGGACGCCGCCGAGTGGACCAATGAGACGCCTTCACCTGAGGAGACAGAGGGTAGGAAGATACACACACACTCATATACACACACACACACACACACTCATATACACACACACTCTCATATACACACACACACACTCCCTCCTTCTCATCCATCACTTTTGATTGCACTCAGTTCTGGGTGGTTGTCATGGCCGCCAGAAATTCATAAACTTAAGAGAAAACCTTGGAACCTCACATGTTCTCCTGTGGAACCATAGAACCCAAACAACCTTCATGTGCTCCGGTGGAACCACCCTGTGTATTCAGGTGTAACTGTACTCTATAAGCATGCTTCTCCCATACAGAGGCTTGCGATTGGGTGGTTTGTGGCTGGTGTGTTTTATATGAACATGCAGGCTGGAGGTCTGGAGTGTTGGGAAGGTTCTGGAATGTTAATCGGTGTTAAAGTGGTGGAGGGGAGAGGGTTCTGGAATCAGAACATCAGAATGGGAGTGTATTCTATGTTCATGTCAGTGTCTGACTCTGCCTCAAGATTCTTATTTAGCTTAACCAAGGGTGTGTGTGTGTGTTTGGGAGTAGTTGAACTGGGTGGGGTGCCTCTTTTCCGTTCCAAAAGTGAAACTGGAGCAAAATTCAGTCTTCCCCCCCCCCCCCCCCCCCCTCTCTCTTTCTCTCTCTCTCTCTCTCTCTCTTCCCCTCCCTCTCTCTCCCCCTTCCCCTCCCTCTCTCTCCCCCCTCCCTCCCTCTCTCTCTCTCTCTCTCTCCCCCACCCTCTCCCCCCCTCTCCCTCCCTCTCTCTCTCTCTCTCACCTCCTCTGTTCTCATGTCTCTATTGAGGGTCATGAGACAGAGAGAGCTTCTGCTCCTAGTCTCCTAACCCCACACACACACACACACACACCAAAGCACACACAAGCACAGTCTCACACACAAACACACACACACACACTCGCACATCGCCTGTCATACAGCCGTTTATCAGTATAATGTAGCTATTGCAAGATGTTCTGGGCACATTTTCAAAACAGAAAAAAACACCATATACAGTATATATAATGCGATACACACACACACACACAGATAATAAGAGACAGCCTTCTGCAGTATCTGTTGTTGAGAACAGTTATGCAAGCGGCCTGAACAGATCCTCTGTCCTCAACATCCCGCCTGGAGACACTGACTGCTGGGACAGCTGTGTGTGTGTGTGTGTGTGTACGAGTGTGTGTGTGTGTGTGTGTGTGTGTGTGTGTGTGTGTGTACGAGTGTGTGTGTGTGTACGAGTGTGTGTCCGTTCTTTGTCTTTTACTAAAAAGCAGAGAGGGTTAGTCCACATTTCTACTTTCCTCTGGTGTGTGTGTTTGTGTGTGTGTGCTGCTGATGGTAAGAGGATGTGCCATGGCCTAGTTCACGCCAGTTTAGTATCCTGTTTTCACTAAAGCTCAAGTAGAGGGGGAGAGAGAGAGGGGGAGAGAGAGAGGGAGAGGGAGGGAGGGAGGGAGGGAGGGAGGGAGGGAGGGAGGGAGGGAGGGAGGGAGGGAGGGAGGGAGGGAGGGAGGGAGGGAGGGAGGGAGGGAGGGAGGGAGGGAGAGTTTAGCTTGTTCTTGTATTTCTCTGTAACTGCCATCTACACACGCAACAGGTGGTGTGTGTGTGTGTGTGTGTGTGTGTGTGTGTGTGCTCTGCCGTCAGAGCCTGTCCTGGTCCTCTCAGTCCTGAGTGGGGTTGCCAAGGAGACGGGCTGCCTGGTGGGCATCGCCGGGGGCAACAAGGGGGATATTAAAAGCAGGACGTCAATATTTCACTGGTTGGTGGAAAGGGACACACACACGCTGTCACACGCTCGCACACACACACACACATTCACTCAATCACTCGCACACACACACACACACACATTCACGCTTTATTTCTCTCACACACACACACATGCTCACTCAATCACTCACACACACTCACTGTTCAATCCATCAAACACACACACAATAAAACTCTCTCACACAAACACGCACTCACACACACTGCTGCCATTTGTACAATTAAGTGAATTATGGTCTTTGGCTGCTTGGGTGGTTCTGCTATCCTGTTGCCAACTCTGCCTACTTAATTAGGGTGGGCATGTGTGTGTGTGTGTGTGCATGTGAGTGTGTGTGTTTCCAAACATGGGCCAAGTTATTACTAGAAGATAAGACACACTTTTACATTGAATTATCTTATACACACACACACACGGTGTCAGAGAGGCCAGTAATAAATGTGTCTTCAAGGGTTCTATAGAACACCTGAAACTCTGATTCCATTCAGTCTCTCTTTCTCTGTCTTCCTCCTATCTCCTCTCACCCTCTCTCCTATCTCCTCCACCCTTTCTCTCCTATCTCCTCCACCCTCTCTCTCCCCTCCTCTCACCCTCTCTCCTATCTCCTCCACCCTCTCTCTACTCTCCTCTCACCCTCTCTCCTATCTCCTCCACCCTCTCTCTCCTCTCCTCACCCTCTCTCCTATCTCCTCCACCCTCTCTCTTCCTGCTTTCTTTCTCGCTCTGTCTCCATTCTCTCGCTCTCTCTCCTCTCCTCCCCCCTCTGTCTGCCCCCCGCCTCTCTCTTCTGCTTCAATGTTGATGTCTGACAGTGAGTTAGTAAAGTTAACCTCAATCCCAGTAAAACAATACTGAGTAGAGTTAGTGTGTGTGTGTGTGTGTGTCTGATAGTTAGAGGTCAGGGGTCAAATAAGACCCAGACCCTTAGGCTCCCTTTAGTTTCCTCATCCCACACACACACATACACACTCAGAACACACACAGATCTCACATACACACATACACACTAAGAACACACACAGATCACACACACACAGATCACACACACACTGAGAACACACACAGATCACATACACACACACTCAGAACACACACACAGGCATATAAAATAAATCAAATCCGGGCGTCTGTGTTATCTCTCGCCATGACGACAAATTTGTCAACTGGCTGTTATCTACCCTCCTAGAAATATGATTCTCTTATCATGACATCGGAATTGTAGTTTTTTTGAAGATAAGCTCTCCATTTAGGAGATAAGAAGTTGAAACTAATCTGTTGAAAGAAGTCTGGAGCAGAGACAAGCCAGAACTACACGCCTTTCTCTGGGAGTAACAGGAGAGACACAGGACAGCTTCTGGAGAGACCAGAGTAACAGGAGAGACACTGGACAGCTTCTGGAGAGACCAGAGTAACAGGAGAGACACTGGACAGCTTCTGGAGAGACCAGAGTAACAGGAGAGACACAGGACAGCTTCTGGAGAGACCAGAGTTACAGGAGAGACACAGGACAGCTTCTGGAGAGACCAGAGTAACAGGAGAGACACAGGACAGCTTCTGGAGAGACCAGAGTTACAGGAGAGACACAGGACAGCTTCTGGAGAGACCAGAGTTACAGGAGAGACACAGGACAGCTTCTGGAGAGACCAGAGTTACAGGAGAGACACAGGACAGCTTCTGGAGAGACCAGAGTTACAGGAAAAATAGAGGGGGGGGGGTTGTTTCAACCCTAATCTAAAGATTTTTGTGTCACTCCCTTCTTGACAGAAGGTCACACACACACAACTACCCGTCACACACACACCTTACAAACATGAGCCTTCTACATTTCCTGTGTCTTTACATTGTGAGAGAGGTGTCAGTCATAAAGAGTGTTTGTACATAATCTCTTCCTCTATAAGCTCCTTGAGCTTCTATTATAGGAAAATACTTCCTGTACACACACACACACACTCTACTCATCTAAATATCTCCTTTCATTCCATCTTAATTCCTCTCTCTTCTCTCTCCCTCCATCTCTTTACCTCTATCTCCTTCTCTTCCTCTTCAAGCTGAAGAGCTCCTGCTCTTCTCCCCCACTCTCTCTCTCTCCCTTCCCCCTCTCTCTCCCTCTCTCCCTCCTTCCCCCTCTCTCCCTGCTAGAGATAAGTAGCTTTCACAAATGACGGATGACATGTGGATGAAAAGAGAAGAGTGGGGGAGAGAGAGAGAGAGAGAGGGGGGGGAGAGAGAGAGGGGGAGAGAAAGAGAGGGGGAGAGAGAGAGAGAGAGAGAGAGAGGGGGAGAGAGAGGGGGAGAGAGAAAGAGTGGGGGAGAGAGAGAGAGGGGGGGGGGGAGAGAGAGAGCAACTAAGAAAAACGTAAACTCTTAATATTATTTTCATTTAAATCTGAATAATTAAATCTCTCTATTTTTTCTCTCCACTACCCTAACTAACCCTCACCCCCCTCCCTCTCTCCTTCAGACAGTTTTCCATCAAGCTCAGCAGGTTTACACTGATGCTGTGGAGGAAACCACACCCTGACCTGTCCTGCTGAAACACACACACACTCACACACTCATACACACACACACACACACTCATACACACACACACTCATACACACACACACTCATACACACACACACATATACACACACACTCATTGACACACAAGCATTTTTTTCTCACCTGCAGACAGGAACACACAGACAGACACACTTGATGGCATACAGCACACACACACACACACACACTTGCAAAAGGGTTTCTATAGGTTGGAAAATACATTTTCAAAAGAGGTTTCTATAGGTTTGAAAACATTGTGAAGAAAGAAAAAAAATCTACAGGTTAAATCTTTTTTTTTTTAAGTAACAAAAACAGTTTGCATTATTGATGAGTACCTGATAAGGACTCTGTCATACTCTACTATACTCTACTGTACTCTGCTCTACTGTACTCTGCTCTACTGTACTCTGCTCTACTGTACCCTACTGTACTCTGCTCTGCTTTACTCTGTTTAGCCTTCTCTGTTCTCCTCTTTCCTCTCCTTTCACTGTGTGTGTGAACAAAAAGTCTGGAAAAAGGCTTCAAAATATTTTGCATTATTGATGAGTACTTGATGAGGACTCTGTCATACTCTACTGTACTCTGCTCTACTGTACTCGGCTCTACTGTACTCTGCTCTGCTTTAATCTATTCTGTTTAGGCTCCTCTCCTTTCACTGTGTGTGTGAAAAAAACTAAAGACATTTACATTACATTTAGTCATTTAGCAGACGCTCTTATCCAGAGCGACTTACAGTAAGTACAGGGACATTCCCCCGAGGCAAGTAGGGTGAAGTGCCTTGCCCAAGGACACAACGTCAGTTGGCATGACCGGGAATCGAACTGGCAACCTTCGGATTACTAGCCCGATTCCCTCACCCCTCAGCCATCTGACACCTTATGACATTTTTGATCATCCTTGGCCATATATGAGGGAGATGTTCGAAACTGTGTCAAAAAGGATTCCTGCGTTCCTGCGAGCCCACACTTCTTTACTTTAACTTGAGTGAAAAAGTGTAGTCAGTACTTTTTACCAGAGTCTTTTTAAACATGAGTATCTGTACTTCTACTTGAGTGAGTAGAAGTACTTTTGCCCTGGTCACACTCACACAGGACACGCAAAGAACACACACACATCGAGGACACATACTCATTCACACACACACACACCTAAGACACACAGACAGTCATCGGTCTCACGTATAGTGCTGTAGTGAGCTCCACCAGGTTGTGGGCTGATTATCGGAGAACAAGCTCTCCTGTCAGGGGTGATTTCTCATCTTCTACTGTCCCGTCTGATCCACCCTCCTCCCCTCCCCTACGGTCTTCATCTCTCCTTTTTCTCAGAGTGCTGACTCTGATTTCTCCTGGAACTCCCTGGACGATCATTATGGTCTCATCGATTTCCAGTCCCTCCCCCACACTCTCTTTCTCTTCCTCCCTCTCTCTCTACTTTCCTCCTCCCTCCCCCACTCTTTCTCTTCCTCCCTCTCTCTCTACTTTCCTCCTCCCTCCCCCACTCTTCCTCCCCCTCTCTCAACTTTCCTCTTCCCTCTCCCACTTTCTCTCCCTCTCTCTCCTTCCCAATCTCCTCTATTTCTCCTTCTCCATTCTGTCTGTATGTGGCTTTGCCCCTCTCTTTCTCTCCTTCCGTGTTTCCGTCATCTTGAGGGTAATCGATGGATCCCTCTCATCCCTCCATCCCCATGACGACCCTCCTCTCTCTCCATCCCTCCATCCCCATGACGACCCTCCTCTCTCTCCATCCCTCCATCCCCATGACGACCCTCTCCTCTCTCTCCATCCCTCCATCCCCATGACGACCCTCTCCTCTCTCTCCATCCCTCCATCCCCATGACGACCCTCTCCTCTCTCTCCATCCCTCCATCCCAGGTCGTTAGTTGTGGACTGATTGTTCATTAACTATTGAAGCCCAGAGAAGATGGACGGGAGTGTTCTAGAATCACCCGGACACTCTAGAACACTCCTTACAGGCTTGTCCTCTGAGACCCGTCCATCACTGGCCACTCTGTTGCTGTGTGTGTGTGTGTGTGTGTGTGTGTGACTGAGTTGGCATTGGAACTCTTTTGATCAAGACTTGGATTAAACTATTCAACCATTGTGAAACTTGTCACCATCACACACACCAGTTTAATGCGCCAAAAGAACTACAATCATGGAGGCCACTCATCGGCTAGTCACTGGGCGTTTATCTGGGACTTGTAGTTTAATTTCCCGGGTTTTAAAACAGTAATTATTACAATGACAAGTTTTTATCTTTGTATCACAGTGAATAGTGCCTTGAAAGTCTGAAGATAATTCCTTATATGATTCCAAGATATATTTCTATTAATCGGACATTGTTGGACTTGTGAGCTTTCTCTGTGTTTTCACCACCCCAGACGGGAGGAATGTTTCATGTTCTTGGTCTGTAGCTGTCTTCCTGCATACATGGTCAAGACACTCGCTGGAACTGTTGCACTCTACCCCCACCTAGTGGTGGATGAGCAGAAGTGCACACATTCATTAACGAGTGGACCAGTCTCATTGGTCCTCCAACCTGTCAATCTGTGCTCTACATATCTAGATAACTAGAACCAGAACTGCTGTCAGACATGTGTATCTGTTCCGTATCTAGGTTTTTACGTTTCTAAGCTCATTCCAATTCCAAGATATTCTAGTCATATCTATGTGTTGTGTTTCTAGACAGCCT
Source organism: Osmerus mordax (assembly GCF_038355195.1). NCBI lineage: Eukaryota > Metazoa > Chordata > Actinopteri > Osmeriformes > Osmeridae > Osmerus > Osmerus mordax. The sequence continues at coordinate 1,056,301 of NC_090072.1, read as the reverse complement.
GGTGTTGAGTACTGAGATCGACCTGCAGCCCGTGGACAACAGCGTGGTTGCCGTGGAGACGGTGTTGAAGGCGTGGCTCCAGGAGCAAGGCGGCGAGCGGGAACACCTGCACCTGCTGCTGCCGCCCTGCCTGTCTCCGGGGGCAACGCCCGGACACGCCCACACACCCACACCTGGTGAGGCCTGTCTCTCTCTCTACCTGTCTCTCTCTCTACCTGTGTCTCTACCTGTCTCTCTACCGTCTCTCTACCTGTCTCTCTACCTGTCTCTCTAACTGTCTCTCTACCTGTCTCTCTACCTGTCTCTCTAACTGTCTCTCTCTCTACCTGTCTCTCTCTAACTGTCTCTCTCTACCTGTCTCTCTACCTGTCTCTCTACCGTCTCTCTACCTGTCTCTCTAACTTTCTCTCTCTCTACCTGTCTCTCTCTAACTGTCTCTCTCTACCTGTCTCTCTACCTGTCTCTCTCTACCTGTCTCTCCTCCCTCCCCCCTTTTCCCTTTCTCCTCCCCCCCTCCTCCATCTCTCTTACCTACTCACCCTCTCTCCCCCCCCCTCCAGTGTGTGTGAAATGTGACATGCAGGAGCGCCTGCTAAGCCCCGCCCTCCTCCCTCTGACCCTTGACCTCGGGGTCAAGACCGAGAGCATTCAGGACTTCCTGCCTCCCACCAAGTCCCCGGCCAATCACAGCCCTGTGCCTCAGAGACTCAGGGCCATCAAGTAAGGCTGTGTGTGTGTGTGTGTTATGAATGGGCCCATTCTAACAGTGGAGGATGTGGAATGTTCAGGGTGGAACACTCACATCAAAGTAATCTTTGTCCCAACTGAATGATCTCTCTCTCCCCTCTCTCCCTCTCTCTCTGTCTGTCTCTCTCCCTCTCTGTCTCTGTATCTCTCTCTCTGTCTCCCTCTCTCTCCCTCTCTGTCTCTGTGTCTCTGTCTCTCTCTCTGTCTCCCTCTCTCTGTCTCTCCCTCCCTCTCTCTGTCTGTCTCTCTCCCCCTCCCCCACTCTCTCCATCACACCAGTCTCAGACAGCAGTAATAGAGCTCTGGTAGTTTGCATGTGATTTCCATAGTGAAGTCAGGCAGGTGATGTAATTCTTTCATGACCTCACCGTTTTGTATGTGTGTTGTACATGTGTGTATATGTTTGTATGGTGTGTGTGTGTCAGGGTGCTGCGTGCGGAGGGAGTGTGTGAGTCTCTGCTGTATGGTCTCCCCCTGGTCCTAAAGCCTACCTGCTGCTGGCAGCTGGACTGGGACCACATGGAGGACAATCTGCACCTGTTCCAGGGGCTCTGCCACGCCCTCAGGGTCAGTCTGGGGGGGAGGGGGTCAGTCTGGGGGGGGGGTTGCATAGAGAGAGAGAGAGAGGGTCAGTCATTTTTTTTATTCCTTCCTTTCATAAACCATAACCCCCATAAAGCATTGGTTAAGTATGTTGTAACTTTGAAAATACAGATGGTCTTATGTGTGTGTGTGTGTATGTGTGTGTGTCCCAGACCCGTGACTGGTTCCTTCTGATGCGTTCAGAGCCTCCTCAGGGCTCAGTGAAGCCTCCTTCAGGGGCAGGAGCAGGGGGAGGAAGAGTATGCTCCTTCTACGTGCTGCAGGCCTCCCCCTCCCTCTCCCTCCTCCTCAGGCCCGTGGTCTGCAGGGAGACGCTGTTGCCATGCAACATGCCTGTCTGTAGTCAGGCCCCGCCCACTCACGCCATGGCAACCATACAGGTAGGACTGACCCTGCTACACACACACCCCCCCACACACACACACACACACGCTACGTAGTGTGTGTGTGTGTGTTGCAGGCCAGTCTGAAGCAGCTGGAGGAGGAAGCTGCTTTCAACCCGCTCAGTCTGACCAGCAACCTGTATCTTCACCTGAGGACCAGCACCAGGAGCCCTGCACACCCCTACAGGTGTGGAGGGGTGGGGGGGGTGTTCAACTGCACCTCTGGGCCAGGATTATATGCTCTGCCTACCCTTATAGGTGATGATGGTGTTTGTGATGATGATGGTGTTTGTGATGATGGTGATGATGATGGTGGTTTTTGTGATGATGGTGATGATTTCAGGCACCAGCCTCGACCTACAGAGACCCTCGCTACCTCACACACCAGACAGCCCCGACAGGTAAACACTCTCACACACCAGACAGCCCCGACAGGTACACACTCTCACTCACACACACAGTTTGGACAGGTAGAGTTTACAAACATCAACACATTCACTTTTCACTTCAGGATATGTATGTGCTTCCTAAACTGTCCACTAGGTGGTAGTATTTACCATACAACTCTTATGAAAACAGTGTTTAATGCATCAGTGTGTTGTGTGTGTGTGTTTGTGTATGCATTCCTATGGGTTTGTATATGTTTGAGTGTGTATATGTTTGAGTGTATATGTGTTTGAGTTACCAGAGATAAGACTGAATAACATGCAAATACACTTCTACTGCTCTCTTCCTGTATCTCTCTCTCCCCCTCTCCAACTCTCTTCCCCCTGTCTCCCCTCCCCTCTCTCCCCTCCCCAACAGTCTGGCCGTGCCCCCCAGGGGGGCGTCTCCTCCAGGGTGAGGGCCACCGTCGCCCCCCTCCCTTCGCCCATGCCCCCCAAGACCCCCCGCCCCGCCCTCACCATGATCACACCCCCGCCCCTCTGTTCCCACGACGACGACCTGCTGATGATACTGTGAGCACCACGCTAGCCAGTAACAAGCTACACGCTAGCCAGGAACATGCTACACGCTAGCCAGTCACAAGCTACACGCTAGCCAGGAACATGCTACACGCTAGCCAGGAACATGCTACACGCTAGCCAGGAACACGCTACACGCTAGCCAGGAATACGCTACACGCTAGCCAGGAACACGCTACACGCTAGCCAGGAAAACGCTACACGCTAGCCAGAAATACGCTACACGCTAGCCAGGAATACGCTACACTCTAGCCAGGAACACGCTACACGCTATCCAGGAATACGCTACACGCAGGGAACACGCTAAGCAGACTGGACAGAGACACACAGGCGTGTTAGTATGTTCATATGTTAGTATGTTAGTATTGATGTTACGCATGTGCGCACATACTCACACACACACACACTCACTCACTATAACTGTTACGTTTGTAAGTCATTAGTGGGCTGAGGTAAGACAAGTTCAGTGTTTTACGACAATATGTGTTTTGGAAGCAAGACACACACACACACACACATACCCACACACACACATACCCACATACACACTTCAGCAACATTTTCAGACTTGTTCTAAACAAGTTGTGTTGTGAATGTTGTCTTATTCTGGATGGAAGCCTGATTAAACCGTCTCTCTGTGGTTGGTGTGTCTCCATCCCTGTGCTGAGACTGCACCATCTCACACAGATACGGCACGAGAGGAGAGAGAGAAAGGGGAAGAAAGAGTTGTGTAAGTGTGTGTGTGGGGGGGGAGTAAGTGTGTGTGGCGTATGGCGTGTGTGTGTAAGAGGTGTGCTTCACTCACACACACTCAGTGAAGTACGGTAAAATGAAGTTTAGAAGAGTGGGTCTGGAAGAGACCTCCAGAGAAGGGGGTCTGGAGGGCTCACCCCCACAACAAGCACCCTTTCTGGGGTGCCGTGGCTGGGGGCGGGGGGCTGGGTGCTGGGAGAGCGGGTGAGGGGTCAGGGTCTACGGACGTCATACAGTCAGTCTAGTCACGTCACACACACACACACACTTTTACACAAACCAGTGTTGTAATTAGGTTACATCTATTCCGCCCCCTCACTCAACCCAGAACACTCTAGAGTGTGTGTTTGTGTGTTCGTGTGTGTGTGTGTTTATGTGTGTGTACATGATGCATTGTAAACACAGATTGCTCTGTGTGTTCTGACTGGCGAGGGGGGCGGCTGACCTCAAGGTAATAACAGAACAGTGACTTCCTGTTAGTTGGGTCATTCGTTTTCTACTTCCTGTTTGACCGTCTAATAGGCTATGCAGAAGAAGTCAGGTCTGCCTGTCTCTCCTACTGCCTGTCTCTCTTACTGCTTGTCTCTCCTACTGCCTGTCTCTCTTACTGCCTGTCTGTCCTACTGCCTGTCTCTCTTACTGCCTGTCTGTCCTACTGCCTGTCTGTCCTACTGCCTGTCTCTCTTACTGCCTGTCTCTCTTACTGCTTGTCTCTCCTACTGCCTGTCTCTCTTACTGCCTGTCTGTCCTACTGCCTGTCTCTCCTACTGTCTGTCTCTCCTACTGTCTGTCTCTCCTACTGCCTGTCTCTCCTACTGCCTGTCTTTCCTACTGCCTGTCTGTCCTACTGCTTGTCTCTACTGTGTCTCACACACACTCAGTTTTAGAGCAGAAACAGGAACCGTGGAGAGTATAAAGAGGAAGCACAGCAGGATTGGGTTCCATGAACATACATGTGTTTCTGTGTGTGTGTCATCACACACCTGGCCTGAGCCCAAGACATTTTCTTATGATAGTATAATCGTATAATATCCCGGAATTTTTTAGATAGATCGATCAATTGACTATTTCTAATGACAGACGTGCTCTGGAAAAACCTGGAGCGACTGACAGAGTGCGCGTGATGCGCCCTGATAGGATAGTTGTATGTTTGTGTGACGCGCCCTGATAGGATAGTTGTATGTTTGTGTGACGCGCCCTGATAGGATAGTTGTATGTTTGTGTGACGCGCCCTGATAGGATAGTTGTATGTTTGTGTGACGCGCCCTGATAGGATAGTTGTATGTTTGTGTGACGCGCCCTGATAGGATAGTTGTATGTTTTGCAGGTTAGGAAACTTTCTCACACACACACGCGTCACGATGTCAGTTCTGGTCTCATTTCTGTCAGAGCGACTACATTTAGTTTGATGGTCGAGACGAGCGCTAAATATAGCGACAAGGAAACCAAGGTGAGTTTCAGTGACGCGCTGTTTCTTGTGGACGCTGACCGCAGAAATGCACCCTTGTGACTTAAGCTTAGTGTGCTACTACCAGAGTACAACACAACACGTACATACTGTATATCTACTGTCTGCCATGCCATGCAAATCGTAGTTCCATTTCCATGCGCAATAAACAAATCGGCTAGTTTTGCATCGATGATCTAACGTTTGTTCCTAACTGTCAAACAGTTCTTCCAGACCGTTCTGCGCTGGCCCACATCCAAGTGTCGGGGTTCAGGTTCTAAGCGCTTGCCCACATCCAAGTGTCGGGGTTCAGGTTCTAAGCGCTTGCCCACATCCAAGTGTCGGGGTTCAGGTTCTAAGCGCTTGTTGGCTGGAGTTATTTCACTTAGTTTAAACTTCAAAAAGGGATATCAAAACCTACCCCTCTGATTATCAAAACCTATCTCTCTGATTATCAAAACCTACCCCTTTGATTATTAATATGCTTTAACAGCTTCATTCTACCGTTACCGACGAACAGCCAATAAGGAATAGTTGTCTACAGTAGAACAGAGATGATGAACGACCGTCACGCGGCTTTGCAGCGGCGCAGCCGGAGTCGGAAACGGGAGGTGAACCAAACTCACGTCATCACCATGGTGATAAACAGCTCCTCGTTTTGCGACAGTTTCCTTATTTATGGTTTTGATCTGGGCCTTGTTATCATCGCCTCAGACTGTGTGTGTGTGTGTGTGTGTGTCAGTCTCTCCACTGGCATGATTTCCAACATGTGGCAGGCAGACACACACACACACACACACTGACCTCTGCAGAGACCTAGTAGTGAATCTGTCTGAACTGGAATAAAAGCTTTGGTGGATTGGCTGTCACAAATACACACACAAACTACTGCACTACTACACAAACACAGTAATGCACTTGCACACACAAGCAGGTTGGCTGACACACACACTCCAATCACATTAAGGTGCATGTGTGTAAAGTACACACACAGGCATAGGAATGCAGTCATTTGCTCACACATTTACATTTAGTCATTTAGCAGACGCTCTTATCCAGAGCGACTTACAGTAAGTACAGGGACATTCCCCCGAGGCAAGTAGGGTGAAGTGCCTTGCCCAAGGACACAACGTCAGTTTGCATGACCGGGAATCGAACTGGCAACCTTCGGATTACTAGTCCGACTCCCTCACCGCTCAGCCACCTGACTCCCCAGATACACCCAGACACACCCAGATAAAGGATGAAAAAAGCAAATAATGTTATCAAGGCAACTCACACAAGACACAATCAAGGCAATATGGTCACCTGATCACACACACAGGTAAATAAAGTTTGCCCTGACTGTATTCCACACACAGCCACTCCCCATCTTAAAAGGAGGGATTGTGGAGGAATCTGGCAAGAGTTTAAAGGTCACAGAACAACAGTATGTGTGTGTAGTAGTAGTACAATCAAGGCAAACTTCATTTATCTGAGCACATGTCTGGAGTACAGTTGAGGCAGACTGTATTTACATGTGTGTACATATGTGTGAGGATGAGTGTGTACACAATATGTGCCGACTGATATTTGTCTGGGAAAGTTCAATGAGGAAGTGTTGAGCTATATCACAGCTAATATGAGGTGTGTGTGTGTGTGAGAGGGATATTCCACCAGTCTCTCAAAGCTGACCTCGTCCAGCTGTTGTCTTCCTAATATGCTGAACAAACGTTTATCTGTTGTGTGTCGACTCATAGAAGAGTTTAATGTGTGTGTGTTGATCATAGTTTAGTGTGTGTGTGTGTTGACTCCTAGTTTAATGTGTGTGTGTGTTGACTCCTTGTTTAGTGTGTGTGTGTGAGTTTGCTGACTCATGTTGAATTGTTGAATGAGAGAAACAGAGTTTTAGTTTCTTCTCCTTTTTCTCAGTCTAACTAAACTACAGGTTGAAAGAGTGTGTATATATCTGTGTGTGTGTGTGTGTATATATATCTGTGTGTGTGTGTGTGTGTACCTCGACTTGTCTGAGAGGAGCTGGTTAAGATTCACGGCCAGGCCACCTTCCCTGCACGGTCACCACGGCAACCCAACAACAGGAGGAGAAGGAACAGAACCGGCCGACGCCATGGCGATCAGTGGTCACTGTTGGCAACCTGAAAACAACAACGAAACAGACCTCTGCCACCAAAAACAGTTTAACGAGTTCGAAATTATTTAGAAAAAATTACAGATCACTCGTAGATGATAGTGGTTGCTTTTTTTTTACCAGCCGAATGTTTATTAATATAATTCTTATAAAATGTACATACAGCGCAGCTGTCTTAAACGCACACACACAAAAACCAAACGCACACAAACCACACACATGCCAGTTGATTAGTCTTATGTTAAGTTACAGTACTTCAGTTCATTCTCTCTGCAGGGAAGGTGACTCAGCAAAACATCCACTTCCTAGTTCAACCATGAAGACAGGAAGTGTAATTAACAGAAAGAAAGCAAGAAGAAGACTAATGAGAGGAGACATATCTAGTCCTGCTATGTTTCCAGCTCAGGACCAACTGAACATTTAAAAGGTTTTCACGGCTTTCAAAACAACACAAGTGCAAAATGGTTGGGTTGATGGTGTTGGACTTCAGTTTAAGGTGAACATAGGCCCAGTCCTAGTCCTAGGCCCCGCCTCAGCCCCAGTCCTTGTCCCAGTCCCAACCCCATGTCTTAGCCCCAGTCCCAACCCCATGTCCCAACCCCATGTCTTAGCCCCAGTCCCAACCCCATGTCTTAGCCCCAGTCCCAACCCCATGTCCCAACCCCATGTCCTAGCCCCAGTCCCAGTCAGGTTCCAGAGCTCCAGGCCATGTATGGAGGAGCGTGTGGTCAAGTGCTGGACCAACCACACTGAGGTCAGCTGGCTACCACTGTGGCTGACCGAGGCATTCCACACACACACACACACACAAGTTCACAAGCAAGACTCCCACAGATACAAACACACACACGAACCATGTCCTCTAGGTTAGCCACTGAAGCACAGGATGGTCTGGAGGCCAGCCATTGGACTACAAGTCCCAAGATGCAACAGGGGAGTGTCTTCCATTGAGCCCTGAGATATGCCTGGTTGTGTGTTGGTTTGCCATGGCAACCCACTATATAATCAAAATCATGTATTCAGTTCACTATTAAAAGTTCTGTCCAAGAGCTGATTTCAAGAAGTATTATCCAAAAGGAGACTGTCCAATCAATGTCTTGACCAATAGGTCATGTGACTGCTGAAGTGGCTGGTGGGAGGGACAAATGCTGTCGTTTGGGGTGGGGGGTGTGTATGTGTGTGTGAAGGGGTGTGTGTATGTTTGAATGGGTGTGTGTGTGAAGGGGTATGTGTGTGTGTGAAGGGGTGTGTGTGAAGGGGTATGTGTGTGTGAAGGGGTATGTGTGTGTGTGAAGGGGTATGTGTGTGTTAGGCAGACAGAAAGTGCATCAGAGGTCCCCCAGGTTATCGTAGATGACGTCAGACGCCCTGAGGGCAGGGTTGGGGTACCAGGGCCTGGACACTTGACTATACAGCTCCACCTTCCTCCCCCGTCCTCCCCCGCCCACCCCCTCGGCCCTGTTCCCTCCCCCCGTACTGTTGTTGTTGTTTACGTTCAGCCCTCCCCCCCCTCCGTGCCTCCCCAGGGGCAGTGGGGCGGGCTCCTTCCGAGGAAGGGGCATCTTGATGGGCTTGGGTGCCAGAGTGGGCTTGGGCCAGCGAGAGCCGGCTGGAGGTCTGGTCTGGGACTCCACTGCCAGGCTATAGGTCCCCTCCTCCTCGCCCTGGCCCCGCCCCCTCCAGGCCGCCGCCACACCGTGGCCTTCCGGTTCGTCGTAGATGTGCTCCGTGGGCTCCGGCCCCTCCAGGTCCAGCGCGCCCATCCGCTGCATGAGATCCAGGGCCACGCGGTCGTAGAGGTCGGAGTAGAGGGGCTCCAACGACCCTCCTGGCGACGACCCCCCCCCCCGCCGCCCTGTTGCCGTGGAGACGCCCCCCGGGCGCGGCCTCGTCTCCGAGGGGCCGTAGCCGAGGCGTGGGGACGGGGGCGGAGCCGGCGGGGTCAGAGGTCACGAGGCTGTCCACGGGGTCGGAGTAGAGGCAGTCTGAGGGGGGGAGGGGAGGCGGAAGACGGACTGAATCCACCGGCTCAGAGTACACCCCCGCCCCCTCCCCCGCCGCCCGGGGCAACGGAGACCCGCCCATTTTCCCTCCCGTGGGGGGTGGCGGCTCAGGTAGGCCCCTCCCCTTGTGGTTGTGGCCCCGCCCCCCGAACACGCCGTCCGCTGAGCCCGGCTTGCTCCCCCCAGAGTCCCCGTCCGCCTCGGGGACCGGCGGCTGCGCGGGGTCGGAGGTCGCGGGCCGTTCCTCCGCCTGGCTCTTCTGGGAGCGGATGGCCGCCTCCACGATGGAGAAGATCTCGTTACCCTGCTTGGTTTCAAACGTGAAGTTACCGGGACCGGACTCGCACCGGCGGCCCGCCTCGAAGGAAAACATCACCTGGGAACAGCAACACACAACCACAACACGTTCACAGGGTGTTCACAGGGTGTTCACAGGGTGTTCATAGGGTGTTCATAGGGTGTTCGCAGGGTGTTCATAGAGTATTCACAGGGTGTTCACAGGGTGTTCACAGGGTGTTCATAGGGTGTTCACAGGGTGTTCATAGAGTATTCACAAGGTGTTCACAGGGTGTTCATAGGGTGTCTGGGTGTGGCTGGTTGCTGCGTGGGCTGATGTACGTATTCATTTATGCAATGTATTTATTTAGCCGACACGTTTGACCACATCTGCAAATGTGTGTTTAAAACTGTGTGGCTGATTAGATGTGTTTGTCTGAACCACTAAGTGCATGTGTCTGTGTGTGTGTGCGTGTGTGTACCCGGTCTCGTCCGTATCGGCGCAGCAGCTTGTAGGGCCACACCAGCAGGCTCATCCTGCTCTTAGACTCCCTCAGCACCAGGTTGTCCTTGTCAGCACGCAGGTAGTAGGTCCCCAGCAGGCCACAGCGCTCTGACGCCTCCGTACGCTGAACACTCACCCAGAACTCACTCACTGGGGGAGGGAGGGAGATATGAGAGATGATAGAGAGTGAAAAGGAGAGAGATGCTAGAGAGAGGCGAGGTTGCGGTGTGAGTATGTGGCTGTATTAGAATACTGCACAGCAACACGTTTCCACTGGGTAACTGTGACCTTTAGACGTGTGGATACGGTTAATAAGTGTCGACCTATAACCTATTTAGAGGTATTATAGTATTTATGGAGCATGGTGCATGCTTGAGAGTGTGTGTGCTTGTGATCATGTGTGTGCGTACTAGTGTGTGTGTGTGTGTATTTGTGTGTACCTTCTTCTCTGGAGTAGTAGATCATGTTCTCTGCCATCTGCAAGTTCTGCTGGTCGTCTGATATACTGCTACCTGCCCCACTACCTCCCTGAGAGAGAGAGGGAGGGATTTTATTTTCCATTTCCTTTCAGTCAGGACTCACTCTAAGACGGCAGACGTGACTTGACACTTTGACTTGAAAGCGATCTCACGCACCTTCTCTACCCCATCCTCCTCCCATCATCCTCCTCCCTCCTCCTCTCTCTCCCCTTCCCCACCCCTCCTCCACCCTCCCCACCCCTCTCCTCCCCACCCCTCTCCTCCCCTCTCCTCCCCAGCCCTCTCCTCTCCACCCCTCCCCACCCCTCTCCTCCACCCCTCCCCGACCCTCTCCTCTCCACCCCTCTCCTCCACCCCTCCCCGACCCTCTCCTCCACCCCTTTCCTCTCCACCCCTCTCCTCCCCACCCCTCTCCACCCTCCCCACCACTCTCCTCTCCACCCCTTTCCTCTCCACCCCTCTCCTCCACCCTCTCCTCTCCACCCCTCTCCTCCACCCCTCCCCGACCCCTTTCCTCTCCACCCCTCTACTCCCCACCCCTCTCCACCCTCCCCACCCCTCTCCTCCCCACCCCTCTCCTCTCCACCCCTCTCCTCCCCACCTCTCTCCACCCTCCCCACCCCTCTCCTCCCCACCCCTCTCCTCTCCACCCATCTCCTCTCCACCTCTCTCCTCCACCCTCCCCACCCCTCTCCACCCCACTCCTCCACCCTCCCCCTACCTGGAAAGCGATATCACACATCTTCTCCACCCACTCCGTGGAGACGCTCTTGTCGGCAGCAAACACGTGAGTCTTGTCATTGGTCTCCACGCAGAACGTCGCCATGCCCTCTTTAGGCCCCGCCTCCAGCGACGGCAGGATGGAGATGCACTCTGACAAGCGGATGATCTTCTTGTCCAGCTTCTTGGTGCTGATTGGCTGGTTGCCCGAGGAGGTGGAGCAGTCGTAAAACTCGAGGCGGGCGATGCCGTTCTGACTGGCCGGATAGAGGACAAACCAGCTCTTCTTCCATTTCTGATTGGAGGAGAGGGGAGGGAGGGAGGGATCAAGAGCAAAAGAAAGACATGATGAGCGAAAGAAGGAAAGATAAATGAATTGTACTACATCTGGTGGTGCTGAAACACCTGTGTGTGTGTGTGAGAGCTTTACATCAACACTCCTGGGATATGGGGACAATCACACAGGACACTGGAATGAGCTTTTCTCAGGAAGGGGGTTTGTGAAACTCCTAACAATAGACATGCACACACGTTTCATGACCACCAGATGAGACAAAGCAACACTAAGAGGAAGTTCTGGGCACGACCTCATGGTCAACACAGGAAGTGACATCACACCAACACCTGCCAAGACAGTGAACCTGTCGTATTGTGTGTGTGAATTAGGTAGTGTGTCTGTGTGTGAGAGAGAGATGGAAGTAGAGGGGAGGAGATAGAGGAACACAGAGAGAGGTAATGGAATAGACAGAGAGAGGGATGTAGAGAGAGAGGGAGAGACAGAGAGAGGGATGTAGAGAGAGAGACAGAGAGAGGGATGTAGAGAGAGTGGGAGAGAGAAAGAGAAAAAGGAGGAAAGAGGGATAGAGTGAGAGATTGGGAGAGGGCCAGAGACGGTAACACAGTAGTTGAGTGTGATGACTTTATCTATAATCCTTACACATAAACACACACTAATACACACGCACGCACACACTCAAACACGCACACTAATACACAAACGTGCAGAGAGACTAGTTATATATAACTGCCACAGAGGGACAGGAAATGTGTGGGATTATCATTACCCACAGTCCTCTCTGCTTCTCATGGCTGGCTGCAGGTGTGTGTGTGTATTCTGAGCACACACACACATTAATGGTCACAAGTGGACAGAAACAGCCTGCTCTCCACTCTGTAGCGTCAGGTCTGCAGAGCCTGCAGGAGCACACAGCTCCTTATAAGGTTCACAACAATTATGACACCAACCCTCTGAATGGAAATTATGTTAATGTCTGAAACTGAGAGAGAGAGAGAAGGGAGGGAGAGAGAGAGAGAAGGAGGGAGAGAGAAAAGGAGGGAGAGAGTGGGTGGGTGGGTGAGTGAGTGAGTGAAACTTCCTTCACAGACAGACTGATAGACAGACTATTTCAGGCCCTCACAGCTCCAAACCTAGACTAGTCATCATCACACTCAAAACTCATACACACTCGAAACACCGTCAGGAACATATCTTGGCCTTTGTGTTGTGTTTCACCAATAACAAATGCCACAATCCATCTAAGAAGAATATTGTAAACAGCCTCCGGAAGTAGTCTAGTCTGAAGATAATACTGTCACTCTACTAAGTCGCTCTGGATAAGAGCGTCTGCTAAATGATTTAGTCATTTAGCAGACGCTCTTATCCAGAGTGACTTACAGTAGGTACAGGGACATTCCCCCAAGGCAAGTAGGGTGAAGTGCCTTGCCCAAGGACACAACATCATTTGGGAATCGAACCGGCAACCTTCTGATTACTAGCCCGAATCTGTAACCGCTCAGCCACCTGACTCCCACTCTACCATGCTCCCCTTCCACTCTCCAGTCTAAAATCGCCTGCTGGCTCAGATTACAGTCTCGTGTTACAGTCTCGTGTAGTTTGCTAGCCCAGATTACAGTTTTGTGTAGCCTGCTAGCCCAGATTACAGTCTCATGTTGTTTATTATCATTGACCTATGAACTTTTTGTAAAGCTTTGGATAAAAGTGTCTGCTAAATGACTAAATGTAAGGTAAATGTAGGCTGCTAGCCCAGATTACAGTCTTGTGTATCTTGCTAGCCCAGACTACAGCCTCATGTAGCCTGCTAGCTCAGATTACAGTCTCATGTACGCTGCTAGTCCAGATTACAGTCTAATGTAGGCTGCTAGCTCAGATTACAGTCTTGTGTAGGGTGTCTTATCTTAGATTACAGACAGGTACTTCTGACATGTCAGACAGATCTAAGAACTTGATTTACTTTACGGCTGAAACCTGCGGCAGGCCACATCAGTCATATAACTTTTTTCCGATATTGCATGTGGAAGTGCCAACTAAGACTGTGTGTGTGTGTGAGAGAGAGAGAGTGTGTGTGTGTGTGAGAGAGTGTGTGTGTGTGTGTGTGTGTGTGTAAGAGATAGTGTGTGTTAGATAGTGTGTGTCCTTGACAGCAGAAGTGCAGTTAACACTCCATTACACTTGGTTTGTCATTGGCTCCTAAGTGTGGGTGTGTGTGTCGTACACAATGTGACCAGGGTGACAGTAAAGAACGTAGTCACAAAGACGCTCTTACAAAGACTAGACACACACACGACCCTAGGCCTGAACCCTTGCTGAAGCCTGGCTGTTTTCATGGCCTTGCAATTCAAGACAGACTGATACTTTGAACATTCACACACACACACACACACACACACACACACACACACACACACACACCACAGAGTTTGAACAGTTAGAAAAACAATAAAACGCAAACAGCAGTAACTCCCGTAAACAGATTCTACATGAAACAGATCTGTCGCGAGACTATAAACCGTCAAATCACAACACAGATCCGTTGTAATCACACTGTTACAAGATTTCCTTTTTACAATTCCCTTTCTAACTTCCTCTACTGATAGGGGTCACAGTGTAAAGACTGTCCGGGACATCAAAACAAAGGTCGCCTGTGTGTAACAGCCGGTTAACAAACTAGCTGAATGTTGCAGGATGTTTGTTGGTGTGTGCCTAAATAATGACTGAGCTGTAATTGTGTCAATGTGGGCGCTTTTCCCCGTGACGCAAAACAGATAGCGGTACCCGTGCGCAATGGACGGGCATTCTAAACCGTTAACGTCTGTTTTCATCTGGAATTTCAAGGACATTAATTTCTCTCTTTCTCTCTCTCTCTCTTTTTTCTCCTGAAATCAATACAACAGCTTCCATTTGATATAATTAACACCAACGATTGTTTTTGTTTGGTTTTCTGCTCCTACCTTGCCAAACTTCTGGTGCTGTACATACAGCTGTCCTTCCTTAATGTGGGCGTCCATCCGTCCTGCTTCGCCACCCCTCCACGGCGAGATTCGACTGGAACTTGACAGCGAGTACTTTACTTTACCGTTCTCCTCTCCCCGCCAAACTTCCCTCTACTCTCACTTCCGCTTGTCGGCTGTTAGTAATCGTATTCGCATACATTAACACCAGCTACAACTTTTTAGGACATTCCATAAACATTTTGAAAGAGTTTACAGGTGGTCTAGAGAAGATTGTTATGTAACGTCTTGTGAAGATGTCGGTTGATTGTCGGTCGCTTGTTGCTGCTCCCTCGTCCTCGCCCCGCGCGTCCTGTCCTCGCGCAGTCTGGCGTGCATGCTGAGTGCGCTGCTCTCTTCCTCTCCTCCTCCCACCTCCCCAGTTTGCACGCAGTCTTCGATAGGGACAGAAGCAGAAAAGCCGTCTGACTGACACACAAACACACACAACACACACACTCATTTTTTCATGCTGTCACACAATAACCCTCTCTCTCATACGCAAACACAAACACTCGGTCTCGCTGACAAACACACAATTACAATGACACATTAACTTGTTGATCAAGGCCGCACTGTGCCACGTATTAGTTTGTGATTCAAAACTGCAATCTAAATAATTATGATAAAGTAAAAAAGAGTGGGTGATTTGTGACATTATCACCCCCTAAAAATTGTGGAGAGAGCGAGCTCAGTACTGTTTCGTGTCACGGGGAGTTCATCAGTTCATTGCATTGACCTGGGTACGGTTAATCGATTCCAATTTCCCTGAATTCGATTTGGCACCCAGATCTCAAACTGACTCTCAATTCCGTTTTTCATAAGGTAAACTATTAAATCCTATTTAAACGAGGTTAAATTCGAGCCCTATACGCGACTGCAAAACCCAACAAGATATTTTACTGGTTGTACAATGTCGCCGCCTGTTTGTTAACTTGAGACTGTACAACACTGACTGTTTACATAGGGTGGGTCCGTGAGACGGAATTGAACAGGGCGTGATTATCACATGATACGGTTTCTATAAAACGGTTTTATAGCAACCTTATGATAAGGATATATAACCTGCTTGTAAAAGTATACATTTTAAATTATGCTCAGGTGACAATCAAAATTCCAAAGTCTGCCTAGTGAAGGATGGGTAGCGACAGACATCGTTTTGAATCACAATAAAACCTGAATGGCAGGTGCAGTTTTCGTCTTCTGTTGCTCGAAAACCTCAACTGGGGACACACCGCCCAGTCGGACTGTCCTGGTTTACAAAACGCATGCTGTATACCTGAAGTGACGTGTCATATGACCAAAACAGGAAGTGAAATTACCCATGGCTGCTGTGTTCGGTGGTGTTGAAGGGTGAGTCCGGCTTCGAAATGTAATAGTTTAACTGATTAGTATAAAGTGTGTGTGAAGTTATTTTCGTCAATAGGAAACTGTTTTCACTAGTATCAGCCTACTGCTAACATACTGATGAGCCGGTATACAGCCTTTAGTTCTGTGTAGTGAATGATGATGATGAAACTCGTACCGACAACAGACTGGAGAACGATACTCTCTCTTCCTACCTCCCCTTCTCTCTCACACACACACATTCTCTCCCTCTGTCTTTCACATACACATTGACTGTATAAATTGTTTCTCTCTTACACACACACTCTCTGTGTTTGTTTGTGTGTGTGTGTGTGTGTGTGTGTGTGTGTGGCCCCTCTCCAGGGGGGGGACCCACTCCAAGGCCGTGCTGGTGTCCGCAGAGGGGAAGCTCCTGGCAGCTACAGAGGGTCCCTCCACCAACCACTGGGTATGTGAGCCCTGAGCAGCTAAACCCTGACCCAGGTCAGATTCAGCTGCCTGGATCCCCAGTGTTCGGAGCAAAAGATGCTTTACAAAAGCTTCCCCAGATCTCCTCAGAGAAGGAACATCGCTGTGTTCTAAAGCAGGGGTGGACAACCCTGCTTTGAGGGCTGCTGTCCTGCACATTTTAGATGTTTCCCAGCTCCAGCACACCTGATTCAAATGAATGGGTTGTTATCAAGCTCTGTGGAAGCCGGGTAATGACCATTCATTTGAATCAGGTGTGCTGGAGCAGGGAAACATCCAAAACATGCAGGACATCAGCCCTCCAGGAGCAGGGTTGCCCACCCCTGTTCTAAAGGGTACAGGTTCTACAGGTGAGTCAGGTTCTCCTCATGACAGGGTTATTGTGTGTGTGTGTCCTGTTTCAGCTCGTAGGTGTGGACAGGAGTATTGAGGCCATAAATGACATGGTTCAGAGGGCAAAGAAAGAGGCGGGGCTTGATCCTGACACTCCCCTGCATTCATTGGTCAGTTGTTCTGTCAGTCAAACCTCAAGTCACTCAAAATATATATTTTGAGTATTATTCACCGTGATGCAAGATAAGTAAATTTTTCTTGGTGGGTGTGTGTGTCTCCAGGGGATGTCGCTAAGCGGAGGAGAGCAGAAGGACGCCATCGAGAAGCTGATTGGTCAGATGACGGTGCGGTTCCCCAAACTCAGCTCCTCGTATTACATCACCACTGACGCCGTTGGTGCCATGGCGACTGCCAGCGACAGCGGTTAGAATCCGTTGAACTTTACAGTCGTCGTTGTGGTTGATGCTGCTGCTGTTGTTGTTGATGTTGTTGTTGATGTTGTTTGCTCCCTCTCTCTGTCCCCCACTAGGAGGCGTGGTGCTCATCTCAGGGACGGGCTCCAACTGCAAGCTGGTCCAGGCCGACGGAGCCCAGCTGGGCTGTGGAGGCTGGGGTCACATGATGGGCGACGAGGGCTCAGGTAAACACCTCCAGTGGAGGCTGGGGTCACATGATGGGGGACGAGGGCTCAGGTAAACACCTCCAGTGGAGGCTGGGGTCACATGATGGGGGACGAGGGCTCAGGTAAACACCTACTGTGGAGGCTGGGGTCACATGATGGGGGACGAGGGCTCAGGTAAACACCTACTGTAGAGGCTGGGGTCACATGATGGGGGACGAGGGCTCAGGTAAATACTTGCTGACTCACCTGTACAACCTGTACCTGCTGTCTTTAACTGTCCCTCTCTCCCTCCCTCTTTCCCCTCCCTCCCTCCCTCCCCCTCCCTCTCTCCCCTCCCTCTCTCTCTTCCCCTCCCGCACTCTGGCCCTCCCCCTCCCTCTCAGCTTTCTGGATCTCCCACCGGGCGGTGAAGGCAGTCTTCGATGCCAGAGACAACCTGGCCACGCCCCCTCATGATGTCACTCATGTGTGGGAGGCCATGGAGGAGTACTTCCAGGTCAGAGGGCAACAGGAAGTGCAACCACCTGAATGCTTCTTCTGTGGTTATGCAGGCTGAGCAGACTAGACATCTTGTAGTCATCCCTCCCCCTTCCTGTCTCCCTCCTCCTCCCCACCCCTCTCCCTCCTGTCTCCCTCCTCCTCTCCACCCCTCTCCCTCCTGTCTCCCTCCTCCTCCTCTCCACCCCTCTCCCTCCTGTCTCCCTCCTCCTCCTCTCCACCCCTCTCCCTCCTGTCTCCCTCCTCCTCCTCTCCACCCCTCTCCCTCCTGTCTCCCTCCTCCTCTCCACCCCTCTCCCTCCTGTCTCCCTCCTCCTCCTCTCCACCCCTCTCCCTCCTGTCTCCCTCCTCCTCCTCTCCACCCCTCTCCCTCCTGTCTCCCTCCTCCTCCTCTCCACCCCTCTCCCTCCTGTCTCCCTCCTCCTCCTCTCCACCCCTCTCCCTCCTGTCTCCCTCCTCCAGGTGTCAGACCTCATGGGCATGCTTCCTCATCTCTATAGAAACTTCCAGAAATCTCACTTTGCCGGACTGTGCAAGAACTTAGCTGAAAGTGAGTGACATCACTTCCTTTTTGTCTTCTGTCTGTTTTGTCTTTTGCCACATTCCTCTACATCAGAAGTCCTGAGCTGACTGTGTGTGTGTGTGTGTGTTCCAGAGGCTGAGGCAGGAGATGATATGTGTCAGTACGTGTTTAGAGAGGCAGGTAGAGTTCTGGCCCAGCATGTCATAGCTGTCCTTCCTGGAGTACAGGAGGTGAGACACACACACATCAACACGCACACACAGATACACAGTACACACACACAGATACACAGTATACACACACAGTACACACACGCACATGCAGACATTCATACACATACCCTACACACTCTCCCTCTCCTGTCTCTCTCCCGTCTCTCCCTCCTCCCTCTCACCCCTGTCTCTCTCCCTCTCCTCCCTGTCTCTCTCCCTCTCCCCCCATCTCCTCCCTGTCTCTCTCCCCCCCCTCCCTTATATCTACCCCTCCCTCATCTCTCTCCCCCTCCCCCATCTCTCTCCCCCTCCCTCATCTCTCCCCCCCTCCCTCATCTCTCCCCCCCTCCCTCATCTCTCTCCCCCTCCCTCATCTCTCTCCCCCTCCCTCATCTCTCCCCCTCATCTCTCTCTCTCCTCTCTCCCAGGTTGTGTTCAGAGGGGATCAGGGTCTTCCCATCCTCTGTGTTGGATCAGTCTGGAACAGCTGGGAGCTCCTCAAGCCAGGTGTGTGTGCAGTGTGTGTGCAGTGTGTGTGCTGTGTGTGTGTGTGTGTGTGTGTGTGTGTGTGTGTGTCTCTAACTCTAGACTTCTTCCTGTTAGGTTTCACAGAGATTCTGGCTGGGGCAGCCGCCACTCCCAAGTTCAAGGGTCGTTTCCACGGCTACAGCCTCCTGACCCTGTCACAGTCGTCTGCGCTGGGCGGAGCCAGTCTGGGGGCACAGAACGCGGGCGCCACGGTAACCCTCGACTATGCCGCCAACACCAACGTCTTCTATCGACATTCCTTCTCAAGCCAATGAGGATTCACCTCAGCCTTGAACCCACCAATCAGGACCCAGGAAAATGACTGGATTCAACCAATGAGAAGTTGAGCTTGTTGCTCCACCACAAGCTGACTCTCTAACCAGCTCCTTAATCTGCAGATGACTAGATAGCAAACTTTTTCATTTGACTAGTATGAAATTATTATTTTAATAAAATATTTTCTATTATAAATGTTTCCAATAAAAACTCGAAAAGACAGTTGGCTTGTTAACTCATCTGACTCACTGTATGACTGAAACTCGTCAGTGACTCATCAATAGAACAAAGCGAGAGTGAGTGTGTGATTCTTTTAGTCTTAGTGGACGATCAACATAAACACCTTTTAAGATGCATAATTTTTCCAGCATTTCCAAACTTTTTGTTCACACAGTGAGAGGAGAGAGAACAGAGAAGCCTAAAACAGTAGATTTGAGTAGAGTACAGTAGAGTACAGTAGAGTATGACAGAGTCCTCATCAAGTACTCATCAATGATGCAAACCTTTTTATGTAACTTTTAACAAATATTTTTTTCAACCTGTAGAATCTTTTTTTCTTAACTTTATTTAGAAAATGTTTTTTTCAACCTGCAGAATTATTTGTTTTTTTTAGATCAGTAATATGTAAGCCTGGCTTTAAAATGTAATAAGTACAAACTGTAAAGTATTTGTGTAAAAAAAGTAAAGTAAAAAAGTGTCAGACAATAAATTGTTAAGTACCGGTAACATAAAAATCGACAAATACAGTAACTAAGTATTTGTACTTAATGATCTCCTATCTTTGCTGCACCTCTGTCAGCATGTGGTTAGATCAAGATCATCATTTTCACACACCCGTCGTTACAAACAAACAGTATACTGTTTATATTGTATTACGAAACAGTTGCTTCAGTGCTGTCATCTACTTATCTCTAATGTCTTCCAGCTACTTGACCAGCGTTGGTGCGTCTGATAAGGATGCGGTCGCTAGCTCCCCATATTTCTGAAACAATCTTCCCACTCAGGGGGTCAGACTATCAAGGATTATTTTCTCAAAATGATAACAAAGTAACAAAATATTCTCACCAAAAAAGGAGAGCGTATATCAGCATACAGATAGACTCTATAAACTATTGCATCATACTTCTTTTTCTCGTTATACATTTTCATTGTTTTCTCACTTAATGTAAAGGTAATAGTGGTTTAATGCAGCGGCCTGGGTTTGAATCCAATTTCTTTCTCTCCCCCTCTTGCTCTCTCTCCCCCTCTCTCATAAACCATGATAAGTGTCTACCTGGACAAGACACTTTGACCTTTCACATTCTGAGGCACACTAAACCCCTCTACTCCAGCTATACCTTTTGAAAACGCCACTTCCCCCAAACACACTGTATGTTTGTGTAAGACCGCTCCCTTTACATTTACATTTATTCATTTAGCAGACGCTTTTATCCAAAAAAGCGACTTCCAAGAGAAAGCTTTACAAAAGTGCATAGGTCACTGATCATGACAACGAGTATCCCTTGGAACAGCCTCTGGGCCTCCTTCAAGGGTCATCCTGTCCTACTATAACCGCCCATGCCCCCCCCCCCCCCCCCCCCCCCCGAAGCTGAAGGGGGGACCAAGGGAGGGGGCGCATACAGCTAACAAGTACCCAATACCAGGGGAGGTATTTGTGTGTGTTTGTGTGTACGTGTGAGTGTGCATGTGTGTGTGTGTGTGTGTGTGTGTGTGTAAGACCACTCTCCTTGCATATGTGTGAGTGTATGTGTGAGTGTGTGTGTGAGTATGTGTGTGTGAGTATGTGTGTCTGTGTGTGTGTAAGACCACTCCCCTTGCCCTGACTCTGACACCCTAACATGAGCTGGAAGATGGTTCCAGAGATATTAAGATGGTTCCAGAGATATTAAGTATGAAAGCAGACAAGCTGAACGAGGTGTCGAAATGCATCACAGGAAACTGAAGAGACATAACTGATAGGAGTGAAGCAGCAGTTTGTGTCCTCGGCCCTCAGTCCACTCCCCAGTCAGAAGTCTTCTACAGCCCAGTGGAGACCCAGTCTGAGAGAGAGATGCTCCCTGTCCTGATGCTGGTGGTCATGTTCTGGAGCACAGGTAGGGCTCTGTTGTGTCTGTCAACACGTTTGTATTAGTAGTGTATAAAAACAGCCCTATACTAAATACTTGTGTAACTGCATACGAATGTTATATATTGTATTGGGGGAGGGAGGGGGGAGGGTAAGAGCAGAGAGGGGGGAGGGAAGAAGGAGGCGGGTAGGAAAGAGGGGGAGGGAGGGTGAGGGCGAGGAGGATGGAAGGAGAAGGTTTCAGATATAAAGGTTGCAGGTTAAAATACCCCCTTTACTTCATCATGCTGTTGTCGTGGGCCGAAAACTGTATTAAACACCCCATTCTAGGTCTATCTGGTAAAACTAGATAGAAAGCTACCAAGTGAATGAGTTTATCTTAAAATATAGGGCTACTAAGCATAAAACCAAAGAGCACTATTGATTGCACGATTATGTAAGAGAAATGATCGGGAATCAAGGGGTCACAATAAGAACATTACATATTTGAGTAAGAAACATTTTGCATAAGGACAGGTCATGCTGACATTAGGACAGGCGCTCGAATTAGATAGTGAGATATAGGTGGCTGAGCGGTGAGGGAATC
Organism: Osmerus mordax; assembly: GCF_038355195.1. NCBI lineage: Eukaryota > Metazoa > Chordata > Actinopteri > Osmeriformes > Osmeridae > Osmerus > Osmerus mordax. Next base: position 1,034,546 of record NC_090072.1, on the reverse strand, counting down.
GGGCTAGTAATCCGAAGGTTGCCAGTTCGATTCCCGGTCATGCCAACTGACGTTGTGTCCTTGGGCAAGGCACTTCACCCTACTTGCCTCAGGGGAATGTCCCTGTACTTACTGTAAGTCGCTCTGGATAAGAGCGTCTGCTAAATGACTAAATGTAAATGTAAATGTAAATAATAACTGACGGGAACCAGACCTTGTATGTTAGGACTGATGTGGGGGTTTCTGGGGACAAGGGCGAACTGACATACACTGTTCATGTTTTAGTTAGGTTGTCTCACGGCAAGAGAAACCTGGCGAATGTGTCCTTTGTTTTGATCACAATAAAGAATCTGAACTTGGAGCGTAGCCTTCCAGAGCCTTTTTCCTTTTGCAACCTGTACTTAGCAAAAGCTAGCCACGACATTTGGTCGACCCCGACACGTGATCCAAACTTGCATTTTGATAAGGTAAGAAATCAACTTATCAAAATGTAAAAAATGCTAAATGCTAGCAAAAGCTAGCCACGACACTGTGGAAACAAGTGTCTGCTAACTGAAAAGGTTATGATGAGAGAGGGGCCGAGAAAGGAGAGGGCGAGAGAGAGAGACAGACAGAGAGATGCAGAGAGAGACAGAGAGAGAGACAGAGAGAGAGAGATAGAGAAGGTAAAGTCATGTTGAAGTTCTTTTCTCTCCTCAGGTCTCCAGGCTCCAGTCACTGATGAACCTCCAGGTTGGTAGAACATGAGCCTTCTACCATGGCAACTAACTAGGCACTACTGGTTGTTGAGTTATAAAAGTACATAAAGTTGTGTCAGTCTAGGGAAACACAACTGTGTTACTGGTGTGAAAAGGTTAGAGGTTGTTTCTGGACAGGACTGTACAGAGAGTCAGAGGACCTGACTGTCTCCTGTGTCTCCAGGTTCTGATGTGAGGTTGGTGGATGGAGGTAGTCGCTGTGCTGGTAGAGTGGAGATGAAACACCAGGAAGAGTGGAGACGACTATACAGTTATATTTGGAATGTAAAGCAAGCAGCTGTAGTGTGCAGAGAGCTGGACTGTGGATCTGCTGTTTCAACAAGAGAATATGATGGTGATGAAGATCGTCCTGTATGGGAGTTTGTCTCAGACTGTGCTGGGACCGAGTCTGATCTGAGGGAGTGTGGACATGTGTGGGATGGAGTCAACACTTCCTCTATGGTAGAAGTGATCTGCTCAGGTAATACACACAATGCTGTCACATTCACCTGGTGATGTTGATGGTCAAACCTTACTTAATCTGAACCTTTCAAATGAGTTGTTTGTACTTTACCACAGAGCACTTCTTCAGATTGTTATTAGATGCTGTATAAAGGTTTCCTTTTCTGAAGAAGTTTAAGCACATTCATTTCTTGATAGATTCACCTCACATTAAATAATATTAAACTGTATTAATCATTCTTGATGCACATAAAACATGTTTATAGGCGGTTTTCTGTCTCCATGTCCATACTGACCTTCTCTCTTCCTCCAGAGTCTGTGAGGCTTGTGGAGGGAGCTGGTTGGTGCTCTGGCAGAGTGGAGGTGAGGTCTGATCAGTCGTGGGTCTCAGTGTGTGAAGCTGACTTTGACAGGCTGGATGCAGAGGTGGTCTGTCGGCAGCTTGGCTGTGGGGCTCCTTCAGTCCTCCAGGGGGCGCTCTATGGAGAAGGGAAAGGTCCACTCTGGGATAAAGAGTTCCAGTGTGGAGGCAAGGAGTCCCGTCTCCTGGACTGTGACACCTCAGACTCAGGTAGAAACACCTGCTCACCTGGCAGTGCTGTTGAACTCACCTGCATTTCAGGTACTGTACAAACAAGTTTGTCTCTCAACATCAGTTTCTCACTCACAGAGAGATTATGGGAAAGATGAGAGCAGTGTTTTGTTAGGATGCAGAGAGTCAGAGGACCTGACTATCTCCTGTTTCTCCAGGTCCTGATGTGAGGTTGGTGGATGGAGGTAGTCGCTGTGCTGGTAGAAGTGAGATCAAACACCAGGAAGAGTGGAGACGAGCGAACAGTGGGTATAAATGGAACATGAAGCAAGCAGCTGTAGTGTGCAGACAGCTGGACTGTAGGTCTACCTGGAGCATTAATCATGCAGCTATAGTGTGCAGACAGCTGGACTGTGGATCTGCTGTTTCAACAAGAGTTTATGATGGTGATGAAGATCGTCCTGCATGGTGGTTTGAATCTGACTGTGCTGGGACCGAGTCTGATCTGAGGGAGTGTGGATACGTGAGCGAAGGATTCAACACTTCCCTTATTGTAGAAGTGATCTGCTCAGGTAATACACACAATGTTGTCACAATCACCTGGGGATCTTGGTAGTCAAACCAAGTCACTATTTGTCTCAGTACATTCCAAGAAACTAGACCTTTATAGAATGTTTTTAAGGTTTACAACAGCCTACTGTTCCCTACAGGTGTATTTAGGAACAAACGATAATCCAGTCAAGCTGTCAGAACATTACCATAGATTACAGTCTATAACTATAATTGCTATGTTGGGTTTTTCTTGTTTTAATAAATTCAAGGATGATGTCTTGTCAAGACATTAATCTTGCATAAAAAAGAATATGAATGGAACAAGAACTGTTTATTAAGAACATACGTTTATTGGCGGTGTTCTGTCTCCATGTCCTTACTGACCTTCTCTCTTCCTCCAGAGTCTGTGAGGCTTGTGGAGGGAGCTGGTTGGTGCTCTGGCAGAGTGGAGGTGAGGTCTGATGAGTCGTGGGTCTCAGTGTGTGAAGCTGACTTTGACAGGCTGGATGCAGAGGTGGTCTGTCGGCAGCTTGGCTGTGGGGCTCCTTCAGCCCTCCAGGGGGCGCTCTATGGAGAAGGGAAAGGTCCACTCTGGGATAAAGAGTTCCAGTGTGGAGGCAAGGAGTCCCGTCTCCTGGACTGTGACACCTCAGACTCAGCTAGAAACACCTGCTCACCTGGCAGTGCTGTTGGACTCACCTGCTCAGGTACTGTAAGAACAAGTCTGTCTCTCAACATCAGTTTTTCACTCACAGAAAGATTATGGGAAAGATGAGAGCAGTGTTTTGTTAGGATGCAGAGAGTCAGAGGACCTGACTGTCTCCTGTCTCTCCAGGTTCTGATGTGAGGTTGCTGGATGGAGGTAGTCGCTGTGCTGGTAGAGTGGAGATGAAACACCAGGAAGAGTGGAGACAACTGTTCAATAGGTTTACCTGGAACATGGAGACTGCAGCTGTAGTGTGCAGACAGCTGGAATGTGGATCTGCTGTTTCAACAAGAGGTTATGATGGTGATGAAAATCGCAGACATCCTGCATGGTGGTTTGAATCTGACTGTGCTGGGACTGAGTCTGCTCTGAGGGAGTGTGGACACCTGAAGGGAGGAGTCAACTCTTCCTCTATGGTAGACGTGATCTGCTCAGGTAATACACACAATGTTGTCATATTCACCTGGGGATCTTGGTAGTCAAACTAAGTCACTATTTCTGTCAATACATTCCAAGAAACTATACCTTCATAGAATGTTTATAAGGTTTTCAACAGACTACTGCCCCCTACAGGTGTAATCAGGAACCACCACAGGTGTTATTTACATTTACATTCTGTCATTTAGCAGACGCTCTTATCCAGAGCGACTTACAGTAAGTACAGGGACATTTCCCCCGAGGCAAGTAGGGTGAAGTGCCTTGCCCAAGGACACAACGTCATTTTGCACTGCCAGGAATCGAACTGGCAACCTTCAGATTACTAGCCCGATTCCCTAACCGCTCAGCCACCTGACTCCTGACTGTTATGTGACGCTGTTGTACATCGTTACCATGCCGATGTTATCATCACAGCTAAATAAGAGAAGTACTTCACCTGCTTTTCTGTTTTCCCCTTCCACGTTCCCTTTGTTTACAGATCTCCTGTTCCAGCCTGGTATCTCCCTGTCTTCCTCCATGCTAGGGGTCTCCCAGGACCAGCAGCAGGGGCTGCAGGTGTTCAGGGACCACAGCTTCACCATCACCTGCTCCATCCAGCCACAGTACCCAGGAGGCTCCTTCCACCTCACCTTCACTGGCTCCAACACAACCCTGACACACACCCTCACAGCTGTCAATCACTCTGCCAACTTCCTGTTTCCTGCTGCAGACCACACCCACCAAGGAAACTACAGCTGTGTTTATGAAGTCTACGTCTTCTCTCATAACTTCACCTCTGAGAGTGAGCTCCTCTCTCTCACTGTTGCAAGTAAGTGAGAATTGATTTTCAGAAACACAACCTGCAACATTTTAGTCTGTCATAAGGGTTGCTCACACTTTTTGGGATAATAGTTGTGGTTGGTCTTGAGTGAATCTAATGTCAGTCATGTGAGTCCTGTGGTGATCTCGGGGCAACCCCAGGATGTGTCAGTAGCAGTCACCTAGGTTACTGCTCATCTCCACACTCTAAAAACAAGTAGCTGCACTTTAGAGTGTAGATGGAAGGTACAGGATGTGTCTTTACCTTGTTAGGTGATCTGATCTGATGATTATCTATCTCCTGATTCGCTGTGTTTCTGTTCCAGCCAATCCTCTGCCAGCTTTCATCATTAGAGTGGTGGTGGTGTTGCTGACTCTGCTAACGCCCAGCACTGCCCTCTATCTGTGCTTTAAGGTACTGTAGTTTGTTCACAAGGGACATTTGTCCTTCCTCCCCCTTTTCCTGACTGTTGTGTCTCTCCAGACCACCAGGAAGCCTGCAGAGAGGGGGAGCATGGAGCTGGTCTCCTTGCATTCCAGTGATGAAGCTGGGCCAGGAGAGGAGAGAGCAGCCCAGAGGATGGAGCAGGAGGAGAGTGCTGTCTAGACGCTTATCTGAGGTCAGTCATGGATGCTGCCAATGGTGACTGACAGCACTGAGGGAAGCTAGTCTGATCCTGGATCTGGGAGAGACAGTCCTCTACTTTTATCATGAACTTTTAGATAATTTAACCCTTGTGTTATCTTCGGGTCATTCTGACCCATCAGTCATTGTGACCCACCGTCGTATTGCGACGAATTTACTGCATACAAAAACAAAGTGAAGCATTTTCTTTTAACCGTTGGGCTGTCTCAGACCCCCCCCCCCCCCCCCCCCCACATTGCAAAGGTTAAAAGAAAATTATTTTTATTTGTTTTTGTATTGGGTAAAATTGGGTAAACACAACGATGGTTCGTTATGAACCTTTGGGTCATGTGACCCGAAGGCAGCACAAGGGTTAAGAAGTTTTTGTTTGTGCATTTGTTTCATTTTAATTTTTTTTTAAGTTGCATTTTATTGCAGGTGTCAAGGAGACAGCAGTTGACATGTAATTAATAAGTTTAGGAAACGATTGTTAGAATTTCCTTAGAGGTTTTTTACTGAGAAACTCTTCCTGTCATAATGAGTGTTTCCATTGAGAAAGTACTTCCTGTCATAATGAGTGTTTCCACTGAGAAAGTACTTCCTGTAATAATGAGTGTTTCCACTGAGAAAGTACTTCCTGTCATAATGAGTGTTTCCACTGAGAAAGTACTTCCTGTAATAATGAGTGTTTCCACTGAGAAAGTACTTCCTGTCATAATGAGTGTTTCAACTGAGAAAGTACTTCCTGTAATAATGAGTGTTTCCACTGAGAAAGTACTTCCTGTCATAATCAGTGTTTCCACTGAGAAAGTACTTCCTGTAATAATGAGTGTTTCAACTGAGAAAGTACTTCCTGTAATAATGAGTGTTTCAACTGAGAAAGTACTTCCTGTAGTAATGAGTGTTTCTAAGTACTTCCTGTCATAATGAGTGTTTCTACTGGGGCGCAGGCCTCTACATGCTGTGACTTGACACCTGGAAGCTGAAAACAGATTTCATGGATTTTTCTTTGCTATTTTGTGTATCTTTCTAATATTCCGCATCATTTAACAGCTTTTGACTACAGTCTTTTAAAGGGAAGCAGATTGAAATGTATTTTCCTGGCTTTGCATAAATAAATAATTCGTTTTTGCTGTGAAGAACTGACCTGTGTCAGTCACTTATTCTTCAACATGAATTCTACTGCAGACTCGAGGCACCATCAGCAGCACAGAGATGGTAGATACACTGAAGGTACACCACATTAGGGAACACGGAATGTACACTCCATTTTCAATGGAGCCAGGCGAATCGCTTGCGTGGTGCATTGTGGGTAGCGACCCAACGCGATCCAAGCGATTCGAGTCGCGATTTTCTCAACCTTATGTAAATGAGGAGCGATTTTCGTACGCGATGGCCAATCGGCTCGTTTTTGTGTTTCTTGTAACGTAGCAACCGTTAGTCGTGGTAAACATTTCTAGTTTTCAGTTTCAAGATGGAGGACAAACTGATCGTCTGTGTGGCTGCAGACACAGCCCTGTTGGATACGTCTCTGTATTCGTACAGAGACGTTAACAAACAAATGAGGCATAGCGCAGGGTCGCCGATGTTGTTGGTGCTCCTAGTGGGGTTTTTGTATTTTTAAATTCAGTCTCATAACAAAACGTTGTTAGTTAGCCTAGCTAGCTAGCCCCGTCGACGGTACACGACTGTTTACCCTGAGTGCCCGATGGCATACTGTAACATTTAATCTTTCACTCTGAATAAAATACAGCAACAAAAGAGCCAGAACTAGTGTGTACAGTAGATAACATCATGCTACATCTAGCCAGCGTATCAGACTTTTGCGTAAGAGTGTGGCAAAGTTATATTTTGATCGATATTGCGAGTACGTAAACCCAAGTCTGCAAACGATGCCATGACGTTATACGAACTACAACAGTGACTTTAGAGAACTACAACTCTGCATTCATCTGTCTGACACGCCCCCAAGCGTGGTGCACTCTGGGAAGCGATTTGTGTCGCTGTTGTCGACACGCACCGTAAGACCACTCCCCTTGCATGTGTGTATGTGTGAGTGTGTGTGTAAGACCACTCTCCTTGCATATGTGTGAGTGTATGTGTGTGTATGTGTGAGTGTGTGTGTGAGTATGTGTGTGTGAGTATGTGTGTCTGTGTGTGTGTAAGACCACTCCCCTTGCCCTGACTCTGACACCCTAACATGAGCTGGAAGATGGTTCCAGAGATATTAAGTATGAAACCAGATAAGCTGAACGAGGTTTCGAAATGCATCACAGGAAACTGAAGAGACATAACTGATAGGAGTGAAGCAGCAGTTTGTGTCCTCGGCCCTCAGTCCACTCCCCAGTCAGAAGTCTTCTACAGCCCAGTGGAGACCCAGTCTGAGAGAGAGATGCTCCCTGTCCTGATGCTGGTGGTCATGTTCTGGAGCACAGGTAGGGCTCTGTGGTATCTGTACACATGTTTGTCTTAGTAGTGTATAAAAACTGCCCTATACTGGTAAATACTTACTATTAAAGTAAATATGTTACTGCATACATGACTGTTATACATTGTATTGGGGGAGGGAGGGGGGAGGGTAAGAGCAGAGAGGGGGGAGGGAAGAAGGAGGGGGGTAGGAAAGAATGAAAGAGGAAAGAGGGGGAGGGAGGGTGAGGAGGACGGAAGGAGAAGGTTTCAGGTAAAAAGGTTGCAGGTTCAAATACCCCCTGTACTTCATCATGCTGTGGAAAAAAGTCTCTGCTAACTGAAAAGGTTATGATGAGAGAGCGGCCGAGATAGGACAGGGAGAGAGAGAGAGAGATGGAGAGAGAGAGACAGAGAGACAGAGAGATGGAGAGAGAGGGAGAGTGGGAGAGAGAGATACAGAGAGAGAGATAGAGAGAGATATACAGAGACAGAGAGAGAGAAAGATACAGAGAGAGAGAGACAGAGGGGTGAGAGGGAGGGGTGAGAGAGGGAGGGGTGAGACCAGAAGGGGTGAGAGAGGGAGGGGTGAGAGAGGGAGGGGTGAGAGAGGGAGGGCTGAGACCAGAAGGGGTGAGAGAGGGAGGGGAGAGGGGTGAGACAAGAAAGGGTGAGAGATGGAGGGGTGAGAGAGGGAGGGGAGAGGGGTGAGACAAGAAAGGGTGAGAGGTGGAGGGGTGAGAGAGGGAGGGGAGAGGGGGGGGACAAGAAAGGGTGAGAGATGGAGGGGTGAGAGAGGGAGGGGAGAGGGGGGGGACAAGAAAGGGTGAGAGGGGGATGGGTGAGACAGGGAGGGGTGAAAGATGGAGGAGTGAGAGGGGGAGGGGTGAGAGAGGGAGGGGTGGGACAAGAAGGGGTAAGACTGGGAGGGGTGAGAGAGGGAGGGAAAGAGGCAGATGAGTGGATGAATTACAGATGAGTGGATGAATGAATATAAAGTCATGTTAAAGTTATTTTCTCTCCTCAGGTCTCCAGGCTCCAGTCATTGATGAACCTCCAGGTTGGTAGAACATGAGCCTTCTACCATGACAACTAACTAGGCACTACTGGTTGTTGAGTTATAAAAGTACATAAAGTTGTGTTTGTTGTGTCAGTCTAGTGCAGTGGTCCCCAAACTTTTTTCTGCGAGGGCCAGATAATTTTTTCTTTCTTTAATGTGGGGTCGGGTCGGTCTGTAACCGAAAATGTCATGGGCTGGAGTGACTACCAGTATTATTGTGGAGATGTTATTATGATTTTAAATATATTTATTATGCTAGATAAGTTTATTATTTAGTTATGCACCGTACATCCATACATATCAAGGGATATATAGCCTATTAAAAGAGCATTAATAATATCGTAATTAACTTTTTTCATATTCATTGTTACTGAAATCAAATCTATTAATTACTTATGCCTATTAATCAATGTAAAGTTGTTTTGTTTGTTCTTTATAAAAATAAAACTCTCTGGCATTGTTCAGAGGGCCGTAGTTTGGGGACCCCTGGTCTAGGGAAACACAACTGTGTTACTGGTGTGAAAAGGTTAGAGGTTGTTTCTGGACAGGACTGTACAGAGAGTCAGAGCACCGGACTGTCTCCTGTCTCTCCAGGTTCTGATGTGAGGTTGGTGGATGGAGGTAGTCGCTGTGCTGGTAGAGTGGAGATGAAACACCAGGAAGAGTGGAGACAACTGTACAGTAGAGATTACTGGAACATGAAGCATGCAGCTGTAGTGTGCAGACAGCTGGACTGTGGATCTGCTGTTTCAATAAGAAAATATGATGGTGATGAAGATCGTCCTACCTGGTCGTTTGAATCTGACTGTGCTGGGACTGAGTCTGATCTGAGGGAGTGTGGACCTGTGGGGGAAGGATACAACTCTTTGTATGTCGCAGAAGTGATCTGCTCAGGTAATGAGCTGTTGTAATGTATTGTGTTGTTACGTGATGTGATGTTATGTGTAATGTGGTTATGAATCTGTGAAATTTTGATAGAGTATATACTAATATATTGCATCTGCTGCATGATTGTGTAACTCACACTATGCAGTAATTTTTTTTTGCTTAACTTTTTAGAAAGGCCTGACCAGGGACTGGGGTTGCAAATTAGACTATTGGCAAAAAAACTTTTATGCAACACATCTACAAAGTTATTTACGTATGTAATAATGTGCGCTGCATTGTCCCTGACAAATAAACTAAGAAATAAATAAATAATACACACAATGTTGTCACATTCACCTGGGGATCTTGGTAGTCAAACCAAGTCACTATTTCTGTCAGTACATTCCAAGAAAATAGACCTTTATATAATTTTTCTAAGGTTTTCAACAGACTATTGCTCCTTACAGGTGTATTCAAGAAAAAACACAATAATCCAGTCAAGCTGTCAGAACATTACCAAAGATTACAGTCTATAACTATAATTGCTATGTTGGGTTTTTCTTGTTTTATTAAATTCAAGGATGATGTCTTGTCAAGAGATAAATTTTGCATAAAAAAAAGAATATGAATGGAACAAGTACTGTTTATTAAGAACATACGTTTATTGGCGGTGTTCTGTCTCCATGTCCTTACTGACCTTCTCTCTTCCTCCAGAGTCTGTGAGGCTTGTGGAGGGAGCTGGTTGGTGCTCTGGCAGAGTGGAGGTGAGGTCTGATCAGTCGTGGGTCTCAGTGTGTGAAGCTGACTTTGACAGGCTGGATGCAGAGGTGGTCTGTCGGCAGCTTGGCTGTGGGGCTCCTTCAGTCCTCCAGGGGGCGCTCTATGGAGAAGGGAAAGGTCCACTCTGGGATAAAGAGTTCCAGTGTGGAGGCAAGGAGTCCCGTCTCCTGGACTGTGACACCTCAGACTCAGGTAGAAACACCTGCTCACCTGGCAGTGCTGTTGGACTCACCTGCTCAGGTACTGTAAGAACAAGTCTGTCTCTCAACATCAGTTTCTCACTCACAGAGAGATTATGGGAAAGATGAGAGCAGTGTTTTGTTAGGATGCAGAGAGTCAGAGGACCTGACTGTCTCCTGTGTCTCCAGGTTCTGATGTGAGGTTGGTGGATGGAGGTAGTCGCTGTGCTGGTAGAGTGGAGATCAAACACCAGGAAGAGTGGAGACAACTGTACAGTAGTGATTACTGGAGCATGAAGTATGCAGCTATAGTGTGCAGACAGCTGGACTGTGGATCTGCTGTTTCAACAAGAGTTTATGATGGTGATGAAGATCGTCCTACATGGGGGTTTAAATCTGACTGTGCTGGGACCGAGTCTGATCTGAGGGAGTGTGGATACGTGTTGGAAGAATTCAATGGATTCAACACTTCCCTTATTGTAGAAGTGATCTGCTCAGGTAATACACACAATGTTGTCACAATCACCTGGGGATCCTGGTAGTCAAACCAAGTCACTATTTCTGTCAGTACATTCCAAGAAAATAGACCTTTATATAATTTTTCTAAGGTTTTCAACAGACTATTGCTCCTTACAGGTGTATTCAAGAAAAAACACAATAATCCAGTCAAACTGTCAGAACATTACCATAGATTACAGTCTATAACTATTATTGCTATGTTGGGTTTTTCTTGTTTTAATAAATTCAAGGATGATGTATTGTCAAGACATTAATCTTGCATACAAAAGAATATGAATGGAACAAGTACTGTTTATTAAGCACATACCTTTATTGGTGTTTTTCTGTCTCCATGTCCTTACTGACCTTCTCTCTTCCTCCAGAGTCTGTGAGGCTTGTGGAGGGAGCTGGTCTTTGCTCTGGCAGAGTGGAGGTGAGGTCTGATGAGTCGTGGGTCTCAGTGTGTGAAGCTGACTTTGACAGGCTGGATGCAGAGGTGGTCTGTCGGCAGCTTGGCTGTGGGGCTCCTTCAGTCCTCCAGGGGGCGCTCTATGGAGAAGGGAAAGGTCCACTCTGGGATAAAGAGTTCCAGTGTGGAGGCAAGGAGTCCCGTCTCCTGGCCTGTGACACCTCAGACTCAGGTAGAAACACCTGCTCACCTGGCAGTGCTGTTGGACTCACCTGCTCAGGTACTGTAAGAACAAGTCTGTCTCTCAATATCAGTTTCTCACTCACAGAGAGATTATGGGAAAGATGAGAGCAGTGTTTTGTTAGGATGCAGAGAGTCAGAGGACCTGACTGTCTCCTGTGTCTCCAGGTTCTGATGTGAGGTTGCTGGATGGAGGTAGTCGCTGTGCTGGTAGAGTGGAGATGAAACACCAGGAAGAGTGGAGACAACTGTACAGTTGGTCTACCTGGGTGATGGAGCATGCAGCTGTAGTGTGCAGACAGCTGGACTGTGGATCTGCTGTTTCAACAAGAGAATATGGTGGTGATGAACATCGTCCTGCATGGGGGTTTGAATCTGACTGTGCTGGGACCGAGTCTGATCTGAGGAAGTGTGGACACGTGAGATTCACGACCAACTCTTCCTCTGTTGTGGAAGTGATCTGCTCAGGTAACACACACACACTGTCACATTCACCTGGGGATCTTGGTAGTCAAACCAAGCCACTATTTCTGTCAGTACATTCCAAGAAACTATACCTTTATAGATTGTTTCTAAGATTTTCAACAGACTACTGCCCCCTACAGGTGTAATCAGGAACCACCGCAGGTGTTATTTACATTTACATGCTGTCATTTAGCAGACGCTCTTATCCAGAGCGACTTACAGTAAGTACAGGGACATTTCCCCAGAGGCAATTAGGGTGAAGTGCCTTGCCCAAGGACACAACGTCATTTTGCACTGCCAGGAATCGAACTGGCAACCTTCAGATTACTAGCCCGATTCCCTAACCGCTCAGCCACCTGACTCCTGACTGTTATGTGACGCTGTTGTACATCGTTGCCATGCCGATGTTATCATCACAGCTAAATAAGAGAAGTACTTCACCTGCTTTTCTGTTTTCCCCTTCCACGTTCCCTTTGTTTACAGATCTCCTGTTCCAGCCTGGTATCTCCCTGTCTTCCTCCATGCTAGGGGTCTCCCAGGACCAGCAGCAGGGGCTGCAGGTGTTCAGGGACCACAGCTTCACCATCACCTGCTCCATCCAGCCACAGTACCCAGGAGGCTCCTTCCACCTCACCTTCACTGGCTCCAACACAACCCTGACACACACCCTCACAGCTGTCAATCACTCTGCCAACTTCCTGTTTCCTGCTGCAGACCACACCCACCAAGGAAACTACAGCTGTGTTTATGAAGTCTACGTCTTCTCTCATAACTTCACCTCTGAGAGTGAGCTCCTCTCTCTCACTGTTGCAAGTAAGTGAGAATTGATTTTCAGAAACACAACCTGCAACATTTTAGTCTGTCATAAGGGTTGCTCACACTTTTTGGGATAATAGTTGTGGTTGGTCTTGAGTGAATCTAATGTCAGTCATGTGAGTCCTGTGGTGATCTCGGGGCAACCCCAGGATGTGTCAGTAGCAGTCACCTAGGTTACTGCTCATCTCCACACTCTAAAAACAAGTAGCTGCACTTTAGAGTGTAGATGGAAGGTACAGGATGTGTCTTTACCTTGTTAGGTGATCTGATCTGATGATTATCTATCTCCTGATTCGCTGTGTTTCTGTTCCAGCCAATCCTCTGCCAGCTTTCATCATTAGAGTGGTGGTGGTGTTGCTGACTCTGCTAACGCCCAGCACTGCCCTCTATCTGTGCTTTAAGGTACTGTAGTTTGTTCACAAGGGACATTTGTCCTTCCTCCCCCTTTTCCTGACTGTTGTGTCTCTCCAGACCACCAGGAAGCCTGCAGAGAGGGGGAGCATGGAGCTGGTCTCCCTGCATTCCAGTGCTGAAGCTGGGCCAGGAGAGGAGAGAGCAGCCCAGAGGATGGAGCAGGAGGAGAGTGCTGTCTAGACGCTGATCTTAGGTCAGTCATGGATGCTGCCAATGGTGACTGACAGCACTGAGGGAAGCTAGTCTGATCCTGGATCTGGGAGAGACAGTCCTCTACTTTTATCATTAACTTTTAGATAATTTAACCCTTGTGTTATCTTCGGGTCATTCTGACCCATCAGTCATTGTGACCCACCGTCGTATTGCGACGAATTTACTGCATACAAAAACAAAGTGAAGCATTTTCTTTTAACCGTTGGGCTGTCTCAGACCCCCCCCCAAATTGCAAAGGTTAAAAGAAAATTATTTTTATTTGTTTTTGTATTGGGTAAAATTGGGTAAACACAACGATGGTTCGTTATGAACCTTTGGGTCATGTGACCCGAAGGCAGCACAAGGGTTAAGCAGTTTTTGTTTGTGCATTTGTTTCATTTTAAAAAAATTTTAAGTTGCATTTTATTGCAGGTGTCAAGGAGACAGCAGTTGACATGTAATTAATAAGTTTAGGAAACGATTGTTAGAATTTCCTTAGAGGTTTTTTACTGAGAAACTCTTCCTGTCATAATGAGTGTTTCCATTGAGAAAGTACTTCCTGTCATAATGAGTGTTTCCACTGAGAAAGTACTTCCTGTAATAATGAGTGTTTCCACTGAGAAAGTACTTCCTGTCATAATGAGTGTTTCCACTGAGAAAGTACTTCCTGTAATAATGAGTGTTTCCACTGAGAAAGTACTTCCTGTCATAATGAGTGTTTCAACTGAGAAAGTACTTCCTGTAATAATGAGTGTTTCCACTGAGAAAGTACTTCCTGTCATAATCAGTGTTTCCACTGAGAAAGTACTTCCTGTAATAATGAGTGTTTCAACTGAGAAAGTACTTCCTGTAATAATGAGTGTTTCAACTGAGAAAGTACTTCCTGTAGTAATGAGTGTTTCTAAGTACTTCCTGTCATAATGAGTGTTTCTACTGGGGCGCAGGCCTCTACATGCTGTGACTTGACACCTGGAAGCTGAAAACAGATTTCATGGATTTTTCTTTGCTATTTTGTGTATCTTTCTAATATTCCGCATCATTTAACAGCTTTTGACTACAGTCTTTTAAAGGGAAGCAGATTGAAATGTATTTTCCTGGCTTTGCATAAATAAATAATTCGTTTTTGCTGTGAAGAACTGACCTGTGTCAGTCACTTATTCTTCAACATGAATTCTACTGCAGACTCGAGGCACCATCAGCAGCACAGAGATGGTAGATACACTGAAGGTACACCACATTAGGGAACACGGAATGTACACTCCATTTTCAATGGAGCCAGGCGAATCGCTTGCGTGGTGCATTGTGGGTAGCGACCCAACGCGATCCAAGCGATTCGAGTCGCGATTTTCTCAACCTTATGTAAATGAGGAGCGATTTTCGTACGCGATGGCCAATCGGCTCGTTTTTGTGTTTCTTGTAACGTAGCAACCGTTAGTCGTGGTAAACATTTCTAGTTTTCAGTTTCAAGATGGAGGACAAACTGATCGTCTGTGTGGCTGCAGACACAGCCCTGTTGGATACGTCTCTGTATTCGTACAGAGACGTTAACAAACAAATGAGGCATAGCGCAGGGTCGCCGATGTTGTTGGTGCTCCTAGTGGGGTTTTTGTATTTTTAAATTCAGTCTCATAACAAAACGTTGTTAGTTAGCCTAGCTAGCTAGCCCCGTCGACGGTACACGACTGTTTACCCTGAGTGCCCGATGGCATACTGTAACATTTAATCTTTCACTCTGAATAAAATACAGCAACAAAAGAGCCAGAACTAGTGTGTACAGTAGATAACATCATGCTACATCTAGCCAGCGTATCAGACTTTTGCGTAAGAGTGTGGCAAAGTTATATTTTGATCGATATTGCGAGTACGTAAACCCAAGTCTGCAAACGATGCCATGACGTTATACGAACTACAACAGTGACTTTAGAGAACTACAACTCTGCATTCATCTGTCTGACACGCCCCCAAGCGTGGTGCACTGTGGGAAGCGATTTGTGTCGCTGTAGTCGACACGCACCGTAAGACCACTCCCCTTGCATGTGTGTGTGTGAGTGTGTGTGTGTGTGTAAGACCACTCTCCTTGCATATGTGTGAGTGTATGTGTGAGTGTATGTGTGAGTGTGTGTGTGAGTATGTGTGTGTGAGTATGTGTGTGTGTGTGTGTGTAAGACCACTCCCCTTGCCCTGACTCTGACACCCTAACATGAGCTGGAAGATGGAAGATGGTTCCAGAGATATTAAGTATGAAAGCAGATAAGCTGAACGAGGTGTCGAAATGCATCACAGGAAACTGAAGAGACATAACTGATAGGAGTGAAGCAGCAGTTTGTGTCCTCGGCCCTCAGTCCACTCCCCAGTCAGAAGTCTTCTACAGCCCAGTGGAGACCCAGTCTGAGAGAGAGATGCTCCCTGTCCTGATGCTGGTGGTCATGTTCTGGAGCACAGGTAGGGCTCTGTTGTATATGTACAGTGTAGGATACAGTACAGACATATACAACTGTGTATACAACTTATACTGGCTTAAACCTGCATTAGTTGGTAAATTATGAAATGTACCTATATTGGGATATAATGGTGTTAGTTGTTAGTGCATATTCGACTGAGTTATACATTGTATGTTGTGTTTTTATATACATAAAATACCAGTGTTGGTCAGAGTGTAAAGGGGGGGGAATGAGGAAGCTAGGCCCCGTCCACACTAGCCCGGGTAAATTTAGAAACACATACATATGTCTGCGTTTGCACCTCCCGTCCACACTCATACGGCATTCGGACACTGAGGGGACAGATAGGCTCCCATAGCCGCAGACATTTGAAAACGCCGGGTTGGCGTAGTACTGTGTGCGGGGTCCACGGAGATTTCCAGATACGATGACGTTCAGTTGCCATGGCATTGGGGGTAGCTTGCGCTCTATGGCTAGAATGTCAAGATGAACTTGGAAGGTGAAAGAAATATGCTGCTCCATCTCTATAATTTATTTACCAGTTTAGTTAGTGTACTTCAAGTACAAGTATTATCACTTAATAGATACGCGTTACTCCTACGCAGAAGGCGAGCGCTGTACTCTGTGTGCCTGAACGATAGGGGGACAAGGCAGAGAAGACTGTTTAAACCGGGAGTCAGGTGGCTGAGCGGTGAGGGAATCGGGCTAGTAATCAGAAGGTTTCTAGTTCGATTCCCGGCTATGCCAACCAAATTACTTTGTGTCCTTGGGCAAGGCACTTCACCCTACTTGCCTCGGGGGAATGTCCCTGTACTTACTGTAAGTCGCTCTGGATAAGAGCGTCTGCTAAATGACTAAATGTAAATGTAAACCAAACATAGAGCGGCGATTCTGGGTGAGACAGCTAGCTGGTGGGACAACTTTACAACACCAAATATTAGTACAATAGTATTGCCCAAGGAGTATGTAAACAGAGCAGCGTTGCGGGAGGGAGGGGCAGGAGTGGCGTAACCATGACAACGATTGTCATGTACCCGTGTTAGTGTGGACGGCAAACATCTGGAAAACGATATGAAAACGCTAGTGTGGACAGAGATCGTTTTCAATTCGAACACGCGTATTTGTATTTACCCGGGCTAGTGTGGACGGGGCCTTCGTCAGTGAGAGGGAGGGGAGGGAGGGAAGAAAGGAAGGAGGGAGGGGGGGAAGGAGGGAGAGAGGTTGGGAGGGAGGGAGAGGTTGGGAGGGAGGGAGAGGTTGGGAGGGAGAGGTTGGGAGAGAGCGAGAGAGCGAGAGAGAGAGAGCGAGAGTGAGCGAGAGGGAGAGGGAGGGAGAGAGGGGTTGGGAGAGAGGGAGAGAGGGGTTGGGAGGGAGGGAGAGAGAGGTTGGGAGGGAGGGAGAGAGGTTGGGAGGGAGGGAGAGAGGGAGAGAGAGGTTGGGAGGGAGGGAGGGTGAAAGAGAGGCGGAGTGTAAGAGAGGGGGGTGAAGAAGTTAGTCAGGTAGAGGGAGGGAAGGGAGGGATGCTGGACTAGTTAGTGACAGATGAGTGGATGAATGACAGATAAGTGGATGAATGACAGATAAATGAATGAATGAATGTAAAGTCATGTTGAAGTTCTTTTCTCTCTTCAGGTCTCCAGGCTCCAGTCACTGATGAACCTCCAGGTTGGTAGAACATGAGCCTTCTACCATCACAACTAACTAGGCACTACTGGTTGTTGAGTTATAAAGTTGTGTTTGTTGTGTCAGTCTAAGGAAACACAACTGTGTTTCTGCTGTAATCAGGTTAGAGGTTGTTTCTGGACAGGACTGTACAGAGAGTCAGAGCACCGGACTGTCTCCTGTGTCTCCAGGTTCTGATGTGAGGTTGGTGGATGGAGGTAGTCGCTGTGCTGGTAGAGTGGAGATCAAACACCAGGAAGAGTGGAGACAACTGGACAGTATGGTTCCCTGGAGCATGAAGCAAGCAGTTGTAGTGTGCAGACAGCTGGACTGTGGATCTGCTGTTTCAATAAGAAAATATGATGGTGATGAAGATCGTCCTGCATGGGAGTTTGGTTCTACCTGTGCTGGGACCGAGTCTGCTCTGAGGGAGTGTGGAAGGGTGTACGAAGGGATCTCTGGCGATGTAATGGAGGTGATCTGCTCAGGTAACACACACGTTGTCATATTCACTATGATCTTGGTAGTCACACAGGACAGTGAATCACTAGACTACAGATTGTTATTCAAATCTATGAGAGTTTCCTGGCTTTCTAAATTCAAAGATCTTTTCAAGAGATCCACATCATATAAAAAAATATGCAATTGTATAAATTGAAAGTACATGATTCCTTCAGCCAACATGTTTACCAACCAATGAACATGTTTAACCCTTGTGTTATCTTCGGGTCATTGTGACCCTTCAGTCATTGTGACCCTCCCACGTGTTGGGACGACTTTACCTCATACAAAAATAAAGTGAAGCATTTTCTTTTAACCGTCGGGCTGTCTCAGACCCCCTACATCGCGAAGATGAAAAGAAAATGCTTTTTATTTGTTGTTGTATTGGGTAAAGTTGTCGCAGCAGGCGATGTGACCCGAAGGCAGCACAAGGGTTAAGACTTATTTGTGCTTTATTATATTCATGTCCATACTGACCTTCTCTCTTCCTCCAGAGTCTGTGAGGCTTGTGGAGGGAGCTGGTTGGTGCTCTGGCAGAGTGGAGGTGAGGTCTGATGAGTCGTGGGTCTCAGTGTGTGAAGCTGACTTTGACAGGATGGATGCAGAGGTGGTCTGTCGGGAGCTTGGCTGTGGGGCTCCTTCAGTCCTCCAGGGGGCGCTCTATGGAGAAGGGAAAGGTCCACTCTGGGATAAAGAGTTCCAGTGTGGAGGCAAGGAGTCCCGTCTCCTGGACTGTGACACCTCAGACTCAGCTAGAAACACCTGCTCACCTGGCAGTGCTGTTGGACTCACCTGCTCAGGTACTGTACAAACAAGTTTGTCTATCAGTCAGAATCAGAATGGGATTTATTCGCCATGAAAGTTTGCACAGACAAGGAATTTGCTTAGGCAGGAAGGTGCATACAATAAACATATAGGAACCTTAATTTTAAATATGTGGTCTATCTATACTAAGGGTACATAAACTAGCAATACTAAGTAGAATTAAAATTGCAATAAAATATACAATAACATAAAATATAAGTTGCCGTAATTTACAATATAAAAATACAAAAAATACAAATATTACAAAAAAATACAAATACTAATACAAGATACAATTTTGTGCAATGTGTTTTAAGACATGAAGTCATTAGAGTCAGTGGGAACCCTTGGCCTTGTTGAAGAGGCCAACAGCAGAAGGGAAGAAACTGTTTTTGTGGCGTGAGGTTTTGGTCCTGATGGACCGCAGCCAACATCAGTTTCTCACTCACAGAGAGATTGAGGAAGATGAAGGCAGTGTTTTGTTAGGATGCAGAGAGTCAGAGGACCTGACTGTCTCCTGTCTCTCCAGGTTCTGATGTGAGGTTGGTGGATGGAGGTAGTCGTTGTGCTGGTAGAGTGGAGATGAAACACCAGGAAGAGTGGAGACAACTGGACAGTGGGTCTACCTGGAGCATGGAGCATGCAGCTGTAGTGTGCAAACAGCTGGACTGTGGATCTGCTGTTTCAACAAGAAAATATCGTGGTGATGAAGATCGTCCTGCATGGGTGTTTGGATCTTCCTGTGCTGGGACCGAGTCTGATCTGAGGGAGTGTGGAGAGAGTGTGTGGAGAGGGTCGCAGACTTCACATGTCTGGGAGGTGGTGTGCTCAGGTAATACACACATCATGTTATGTTCACTTGGTAGTCACACATGACTTATTCTGAACCTTTCAACTGAGCTGTCAGTAGCCTACATAACCATCGACTACTTATATAAATGATCAATATCTGTATGAGGGGCTTCTTGGCTTGATACGTTTAAGGAACAGTCATCTGTTAGAAGATTTACCTCTTGTTAAAGAGTATCAAACTGGATAAATGTACCAATCATGGTTCTTTATGCACATAGATGTTTATTGGTGCTTTATTATATTCATGTCCATACTGACCTTCTCTCTTCCTCCAGAGTCTGTGAGGCTTGTGGAGGGAGCTGGTTGGTGCTCTGGCAGAGTGGAGGTGAGGTCTGATGAGTCGTGGGTCTCAGTGTGTGAAGCTGACTTTGACAGGCTGGATGCAGAGGTGGTCTGTCGGCAGCTTGGCTGTGGGGCTCCTTCAGTCCTCCAGGGGGCGCTCTATGGAGAAGGGAAAGGTCCACTCTGGGATAAAGAGTTCCAGTGTGGAGGCAAGGAGTCCCGTCTCCTGGACTGTGACACCTCAGACTCAGCTAGAAACACCTGCTCACCTGGCAGTGCTGTTGGACTCACCTGCTCAGGTACTGTAAGAACAAGTTTGTCTCTCAACATCAGTTTCTGACTCACAGAGAGATTATGGGAACGATGAGAGCAGTGTTTTGTTAGGATGCAGAGAGTCAGAGGACCTGACTGTCTCCTGTCTCTCCAGGTCCTAATGTGAGGTTGGTGGATGGAGGTAGTCGCTGTGCTGGTAGAGTGGAGATCAAACACCAGGAAGAGTGGAGACAACTGTACAGTGGGTCTACCTGGAACACGGAGACTGCAGCTGTAGTGTGCAGACAGCTGGACTGTGGATCTGCTGTTTCAACAAGAGGTTATGAAGATGATAAATACAATCCTGTATGGAAGTTTGAATCTGAGTGTGCTGGGACTGAGTCTGCTCTGAGGGAGTGTGGAAAAATACACAAAGGGATTCACACTTCCACAGTCTGGGAGGTGACCTGCTCAGGTAAAACACACATCATGCTGTTACACTCACCTCGTGAGCAGGCGCACAATTAATCACCTGTCTCAATATTTGTTCAGATCATTACAATAAACAACTTATTTAGAATGTTGTTAAAGGTTTCCAACAGACTACTGCCCCCTACAGGTCTAATCAGACTACTGCCCTTAAAGGTCTAATCAGGGTGCAGGTGTCCTGATGCTGTCATGCTTGCATGCTGATGTCATCATCACAGTTGAATAAGAGAAGTACTTTCACTGCTTTTCCTCAAATGTTTTCCCTTTGTTTACAGATCTCCTGTTCCAGCCTGGTATCTCCCTGTCTTCCTCCATGCTAGGGGTCTCCCAGGACCAGCAGCAGGGGCTGCAAGTGTTCAGGGACCACAGCTTCACCATCACCTGCTCCATCCAGCCACAGTACCCAGGAGGCTCCTTCCACCTCACCTTCACTGGCTCCAACACAACCCTGAGACACACCCTCACAGGTGTCCATCACTCTGCCAACTTCCTGTTTCCTGCTGCAGACCACGCCCACCAAGGGAACTACAGCTGTGTTTATGAAGTCTACATTATCTCCATTATCTCTCATAACTTCACCTCTGAGAGTGAGCTCCTCTCTCTCACTGTTGCAGGTAAGTGAGAATAGATTTTCAGAACCACAACCTACAACATTTTAGTCTGTTATAAGGGTTACTCACACTTTTTGGGATGATAGTTGTGGTTGGTCTTGAGTGAATCTAACTGTCAGTCATGTGAGTCCTGTAGTGATCTGGGGGTAACCCCAGGATGTGTCAGTCAGTCACCTAGGTTACTGTTCATCTCCACACTCTAAAAACGAGTAGCTGTACTTTAGACTGGAGATGGAAGGTACAGGATGTGTCTTTACCTTGGTAGTTGATCTGATGATTATCTATCTCCTGATTCGCTGTGTTTCTGTTCCAGCCAATCCTCTGCCAGCTTTCATCATCAGAGTGGTGGTGGTGTTGCTGACTCTGCTAACGCCCAGCACTGCCCTCTATCTGTACTTTAAGGTACTGTAGTTTGTTCACAAGGGACATTTGTCCTTCCTCCCCCTTTTCCTGACTCTGTTGTGTCTCTCCAGACCACCAGGAAGCCTGCAGAGAGGGAGAGCATGGAGCTGGTCTCCCTGCATTCCAGTGCTGAAGCTGGGCCAGGAGAGGAGAGAGCAGCCCAGAGGATGGAGCAGGAGGAGAGTGCTGTCTAGACGCTGATCTGAGGTCAGTCATGGAGTCCCTGCCAATGGTGACTGACAGCACTGAGGGAAGCTAGTCTGATCCTGGATCTGGGGGAGAGAATCCTCTATTTTTATCATGAACTTTTAGATAATTTAAGCAGTTTTTGTTTGTGCATTTGTTTCATTTTCATTAATTTTTTTTAAGTTGCATTTTATTGCAGGTGTCAAAGAGACAGCAGTTGACATGTTATTAATAAGTTTAGGAAACGATTGTTAGAATGTCCTTAGAGGTTTTTTTTCTGAGAAACTCTTCCTGTCATAATGAGTGTTTCCACTGAGAAAGTACTTCCTGTCATAATCAGTGTTTCTACTGAGAAAGTACTTACTGTCATAATGAGTGTTTCTACTGAGAAAGTAATTCCTGTCATAATAAGTGTTTCCACTGAGAAAGTACTTCCTGTAGTAATGAGTGTTTCTAAGTACTTCCTGTCATAATGAGTGTTTCTACTGGGGCGCAGGCCTCTACATGCTGTGACTTAACACCTGGAAGCTGAAAACAGATTTCATGGATCCTTCTTTGCTATTTTGTGTATCTTTCTAATATACCGCATCATTTAACAGCTCTTGACTACAGTCTTTTAAAGGGAAGCAGATTGAAATGTATTTTCCTGGCTTTGCTTAAATAAATAATTTGTTTTTGCTGTGAAGAACAGACCTGTGTCAGTCACTTATTCTTCGACATGAATTCTACTGTATACTCGAGGCACCATCAGCAGCACAGAGATGGTAGATACACTGAAGGTACACCACATTAGGGAACAAGGAATGTACACTCCATTAAAGATACACAGGAGGTAGGCCTACACCACGTTAGGAACACTTAAGGTAGGCTACACCACATTAATGTTTAAACATGAAATCACTTGGCTAACTGCAGTAATAATAGCGTTAACTCACCTCAATGTGTTTTCTAAAATCTGAGGATGAATTTCTGAATGCCGATATTTCATTCAACCGTGTGAAGAAGCTGTCACCTGTTTTTTATCTGCGTCTAGCAGCTCTTTAGCTTGCCGTGTCTGTTAGTCTGTCCACATGAAGGGCACCGCACGTTAGCGGTCGCAGCTACTTGAAAATGCTAACGAATACTTGGAGGGGGCACGGGGAAATGTACCGGACTATTCCAACGTAAACATAAAGCCCAAAAGTCACTGGGTAAAGTGAAAAGTCGCTAAATCTAGCAACAAAGTCGCTAAATTGGCAACACTGACTGAAACTTTTTTGTCACTCGTGCTGATCCACAGAAGGGCTGTAGCCCCATCTACTGATTTGAGGGTGTAAAAACACATTGCATTTCAGTCAATTCTGTTTAATTATCATCATTGATAGATTATCATAACTACTTTAGATGATGCTACAAAGCTGTTAATCTTACTTGGGAAATGTAATTTACACAAAGCACAAATAACATCCACTAAGGCCTTATTCAGATATGTTTATACTATTAAATAATTATTAGAAAAATACATATTGTCAAATATATGCAAACAGATAGTGTGTTTGTCTATATTTGTGTGTTTTTGTGCATGGTACTTTGTGTGTATTTGTGTGTGAGAGTGTGTGTACGTGTATAAGTGTGTGTGTGACTGTGACTATCACTCAAAAACATACACACTCAAACACGCAGACATGAAAGTATTGTACATCAGAACTCTTATCTAGTAGTCCCCCAAGGACGTTCAATCACAGTGCTATGTAGGGAGGGTAGGGGGAGAGAGAGGAGGGAGGGAGGGAGGGGAGGGGGAGAGAGAGAGAAGAAGAGAGGAGAAGGAGGGGAGGGGGAGAGAGAGAAAGAAAAAGAGAGGTGCAGAGGAGGAAATGGAGGAAAAGAGGAAGGGGTAAGAGAGGAGAGGGAGGGGAAAGAGAGGAATGGGAGGGGAGAGAGAGGAGAGGGAGGGGAGAGAGAGGAGAGGGAGGGGGGGAGTGGTGGTATAGAGAGACACACACAGTCTCACACATACTTTGACTGGTGACTAATTCACACAGTCGCATCCTGACAAGCTAAACTTCTAGTTATGATAATACTCCACAATTATTTTTTCCTTCTCAGCACTTCCTGCTTCCTGTCATACGAAGATCTAAGGCAGATGATTGGCCGTGTGAGCCGACGGCTCTGACACACGGCGAAGAAACTGCAGGAGCTGTCAGTGACACACGGTGGAGTGTGAGGTGTGTGTGTGAGGTGTGTGTGTGAGGTGTGTGTGTGTGAGGTGTGTGTGTGAGGTGTGTGTGAGGTGTGTGTGTGAGGTGTGTGTGAGGTGTGTGTGTGTGTGTGAGGTGTGTGTGTGAGGTGTGTGTGTGAGGTGTGTGAGGTGTGTGTGAGGTGTGTGTGTGAGGTGTGTGTGAGGTGTGTGCGTGTGTGAGGTGTGTGTGTGTGTGAGGTGTGTGTGTGTGTGTGTGAGGTGTGTGTGTGTGTGAGGTGTGTGTGTGTGTGTGTGTGTGTACAGCAACTACAGAGAAGTTTGTGGCTGTGACAAGATTGTTCTTGTGTTTGTCCTAATGAGGTCGTGCTGTTAAAAGCTTTGCTGTGTCCCTGTGGTCACTACACACTCCAGGACCACACACACACACATGCACACACACACACACAGGCACACACACACACTCCAGGACCACACACACACACAGGCACACACACACACACAGGCACACACACACACACAGGCACACACACACACATATACAGGCACATATACTTACAAACACACACAGCCAGAAGAATAACCAAGTAACCAAGTCTTTAGGGACGTGACATTAACCGTGATTGGCTCAGATCATACCCACTCATCAACATTTCATGCACACACACACACACACACTCACTGACAAACCCCCGAAGACACATATACAGGATGTCCTTAACACTGTTCATCTCCAAGAAGATAATAATAGAGTTGTGTGTTTGTGGTGTGTATGTGTGGTGTGTATGTGTGTGTGTGGTGTGTGTGTGTGGTGTGTATGTGTGTGTGTGGTGTGTATGTGTGTGTGGTGTGTGTGTGGTGTGTATGTGTGGTGTGTGTGTGTTGTGTATGTGTGTGCACATACGACCAGCGATCCAGACCTTTAGTCTGCACCCGTAACGAAATTCTAATTTCTAATACTGCATTCAGTTCTAAAACCTGAGAATCTCAAGCACTCCCCTCCACTCTTTCTGAGATAAGTCATTTCCTCTGCTAGCTTTTTCATTTTTAATGTTCCCCAGTTCCCTGCATGTTCTAGTGGAGAACCACTTTGTGTTCCTATCCCTGTGGAACCAGAGAGAGAGGGGAAGAGGGAGAGAGGGAGCTATTTTGTTTATGTGTTCATTTGATCAGGTTTGTGTGGTGTGTGTACGTGATTCTTTGTATGTGTGATTGTTTGTGTGTGTGTGATTGTTGTGTGTGTGTGTAATTGTTGTGTGTGTGTGTGGGATTGTTGTGTGTGTGTAAGTGTGTGCGTGTAAGTGTGTGTGTGGTCTCGATCTAAACAGAGCTACTGTGTTTGCCTTGCTAAGTAAGCTGGATCTCAGAGATGCATCACTGCACACACAAATACACAGATACACACACAGATACACATATACACACACAAATAGACAAACACACACACAAGGATTTGGAACAATGTCAGTGTGCTGGTTGTTGGTTATATCCCATGAGAATACATCATGTCCACACACACACACACACACCTCTCCATAACAAACCCTGCACACCTTGTATGTTGTGTGTGTGTGTGTGTGTGCGTGTGTGTGAAAGAGAGAGAGAGAGGGAGAGCGATAGAGAGTTGCAACAACTAACTTTTCCAGAAAGATACACACATTACACACACGTGTTTACACGTATACCACACACACACACACACACATCCCTCAATTGTCCAGTCAGTCATCTAGAGCACTAATGATTCTGTCCAGTCAGTCATCTAGAGCACTAATGATTCTGTCCAGTCAGTCATCTAGAGCACTAATGATTCTGGGGCAGAATGGATCCGTCAGTATTGATCACCTGTCGCTACTCTCTTTATCGAGGCTATGGATCAGTGCTCAGTCACACGGTGACAAACACACATATACACACACATACACACACACCAACACCCTGTCCCCCCACGAATACACACAGACAACACCACCCCACCCCCACACACACACAGACACACATCTGTTCTGTGTGTGTATTCAGAGATAACCCTCCTCATGTGTTCTGGTATAAAAGCTGTTGACCTTATCTCATGTCTGGATGCTTCTGCAAAACGATGAATATTTGTCCCTTATAATAGACCCTTCTCCTTTTCTAGTCCTCTCTCTGCTCATCTTCACTCTCTCCCTATCACCCTCTCTCTCCCCATCACCCTCTCTCTTCATCTCCCCCCTCTATCTATCTTCCCTCTCTCTCCCCATCACCCTCTCTCTTCATCTCCCCCCTCTATCTATCTTCCCTCTCTCTCCCCATCACCCTCTCTCTTCATCTCCCCCCTCTATCTATCTTCCCTCTCTCTCCCCATCACTCTCTCTCTTCATCTCCCCCCTCTATCTATCTTCCCTCTCTCTCCCCATCACCCTCTCTCTTCATCTCCCCCCTCTATCTATCTTCCCTCTCTCTCCCCATCACCCTCTCTCTCCCCATCACCCTCTCTCTCCCCATCACCCTCTCTCTCCCCATCACTCTCTCTCTTCATCTCCCCCCTCTATCTATCTTCCCTCTCTCTCCCCATCACCCTCTCTCTTCATCTCCCCCCTCTATCTATCTTCCCTCTCTCCCCATCACCCTCTCTCTCCCCATCACCCTCTCTCTTCATCTCCCCCCTCTATCTATCTTCCCTCTCTCCCCATCACCCTCTCTCTTCATCTCCCCCCTCTATCTATCTACCCTCTCTCCCCATCACCCTCTCTCTCCCCATCACCCTCTCTCTTCATCTTCCCCCTCTATCTATCTTCCCTCTCTCCCCATCACCCTCTCTCTTCATCTCCCCCCTCTATCTATCTTCCCTCTCTCCCCATCACCCTCTCTCTCCCCATCACCCTCTCTCTTCATCTCCCCCCTCTATCTATCTTCCCTCTCTCTCCATCACCCTCTCTCTTCATCTCCCCCCTCTATCTATCTTCCCTCTCTCCCCATCACCCTCTCTCTCCCCATCACCCTCTCTCTTCATCTCCCCCCTCTATCTATCTTCCCTCTCTCTCCCTATCACCCTCTCTCTCCCTATCACCCTCTCTCTCCCCATCACCCTCTCTCTTCATCTCCCCCCTCTATCTATCTTCCCTCTCTCTCCCTATCACCCTCTCTCTCCCCATCACCCTCTCTCTCCCCATCACCCTCTCTCTCCCCATCACCCTCTCTCTCCCCATCACCCTCTCTCTTCATCTCCCCCCTCTATCTATCTTCCCTCTCTCTCCCTATCACCCTCTCTCTCCCCATCACCCTCTCTCTCCCTATCACCCTCTCTCTCCCCATCACCCTCTCTCTCCCTATCACCCTCTCTCTTCCTATCACCCTCTCTCTCCCTATCACCCTCTCTCTTCATCTCACAAGTTAAATGGGCCTGTCAGGGTTAGTGTTTAATATTAATGTCAAAATCTCATCATCATCTTCATCATCACCATCTTCATCATCACCATCTTCATCACATCTCAGCTCCCATCCAGTCCTGTTATAGGTAGCATGTCAGTAAATCAGCTAATGATCCATTCAGACACCTCACTTCCTGTGTCACGCATGAATGGGTCCTCCTCCGAGCTTTTCCTGTTCCTGCGCAACAGGTCAATGTGTCCCCATATGAACTGTCTGTCTGTACTGTCAGCATACATACAAGTACAGGACTGTGTGTGTGTGCATGTGTGCGTGTGTGTGTGTGTGTGTGTGTGGATGTGCGTGTATGTGTGGCAATGCAAGAAAGGATAAAGTGTGTTCCAGAGAGTTGCTTCTCTCTCTCTACCTCCCCCCTCTCTCCCTCCTCTCTTTCTCTCCCTCCTTCCCCCCTCTCTCCCTCCCCTCTTTCTCTCCCTCCTTCCCCCCTCTGTTTACCAAGTCATCTACAAGGCAGTCAAGTCGTGCAGTCCAGAGTGAAAACCAGAAGACAGGGTAGTATTTACTAGGTACAGGACTCTCAAGCCAGACATCCCAGTGCAGTACACTTTACACATCAGACATATATACATATCAGTAAAACATCACAGTAGAAAGAATTACATTCATGTCAGTTCAGGATCCACTGGCCCTGAACTGTAGTTGCGTGTGTGTGTGGCTGATGGTGTGTGTTTGTGGCTGATGGTGTGTGTGTGTGGCTGATGGTGTGTGTTTGTGGCTGACAACCTGTGTGTGTGTGTTTGTGGCTGATGGTGTGTGTGTGTGGCTGATGGTGTGTGTTTGTGGCTGACAACCTGTGTGTGTGTGTGTGTGTGGGGGGGGGGGGGGGGGTTGCAGGTGCGATTCCCCCTGAATGGTGCTTTGAATGAAAGCGTGTTTGCTTAATAAATACATGATTATTATTATTATTATGACATCAAACAGCATGGGAGAGCACTCATAGAAACAGAGCAACTAGATCCGCAACAGCAGACACAACAACGATAATAAAACAGGATGGACGATCCCTGATCTAGAATCGTCTATTTCTATGTAGGTCCTCCCGGAACACATTCCGGCATCATGTGTGTGTGAGTGTGTGTGTGTATGTGGGTGTGAGTGTGTGTGTGAGTGTGTGTGTGTGTGAGTGTGTGTGTGTGTGTGTGTGAGTGTGTGTGAGTGTGTATGTGTGTGTGAGTGTGTGTATGTGTGTGTGAGTGTGTGTGTGTATGTGTGTGTGTGAGTGTGTGTGTGTATGTGTGTGTGTGTGTGTATGTGTGTGTGTGTGTGTATGTGTGTGTATGTGTGTGTGTGAGTGTGTGTGTGTGTGTTAATCTGCTTCAGTGAGAGACGGAACTGACCCGTAGAAACAGACGTCCAGATCCAGAGATCTACTGCTGCTCCTGAAAGCGTTGGTCATGAACATGTATACATACTGTATATTGTTATTAATATTTATCATGCGTGCTCGAGGCTTGATCACGCCTGCTGCCATAGCAACATGCATTTCATAACGTCAGACCGCGAGTGTACCTGTGGGATTACCTGACCTATGGCACATGATGTGCTAGTCCTAGTCCCAGTCCTAGTCCCAGTTCTAGTCATTGTCCCAGTTCTAGTCCTTGTCCCAGACCAGTACAAGAAAGTGGAGATTTCTAGTCCCAATCCAAGGAGGGGAATTCATCCATCTCTCTTTTTTCTTTTTTCTTTTGTCTCATATTATCTAAATCGGTACTTTTTAAAGACATTTTTCCCCTTCTCTCCATCTCTCTCTCTCCTCCCCCCTCCTCCTCTCTTTCTCAGACATCAGTAGCATTCAGGTGATTCGCCCCATCTTGAGATGCCAGCGCTGCTTTCACCCCTCCCCCCTCCTCCCCCTCCTCCCCCTCCTCCCCCTCCTCCCCCTCCTACTCCATTCCTCCCCCCTTTCCTCCCGCCCCCGCCCCCCTCCCCCTCCTCCCCCCCTCCCTCGGGGTGCACGCTGTCCAGCCTCTTGTCGCAGCGGAACACGGCGGCGAAGGCCGCTCGGTAGTTGCGGTTCATCCACCCATAGAGGAGTGGGTTGGCGAAGGTGGAGCACATGGCCAGCACGTGGAACAGGGTGTAGAGCAACCGGAAGTCCCGCATGTCCAACACGGAGCTGTCGATGTCTGTGGCCAGCTGGAAGGCGTGGAAGGGCAGCCAGCTGGCGGCGAACACGACCACCATGGTGACCAGCATCTTGGTGGTCTTGCGGCGGCGGCGGTGGCGGTCGAGGTGGCGGCCGGCGGGCTGGACGTGAGAGCGCAGCTTGGACCAGATGCGGACGTAGGCGAAGGTGATGATGGCGAGGGGGAGCACGTACTGCAGGAGGAGCATGCTCACGCTGTACACGGTCCCGTCTGACGTGCTGCCGCCAGGCCACTTCTCTGTACACACCTGGGGACGACACGTCAGTGTGTGGGTGTGTGTGTGTGGGTGTGGAGGGCGTACATGTGTGTGGGTGTGTGTGAGAGTGTGTGTGTGAGAGTGTGTGTGTGGAGGGCGTACATGTGTGTGTGTGTGTGTGTGTAAGAGTGTGTGTGTGTGTGAGAGTGTGTGTGTGTTTGTGAGAGAGTGTGTGTGTGTGTGGGTGTGGAGGGCGTACACGTGTGTGTGTGTGTTTGAGAGTGTGTGTGTGTGAGAGAGTGTGTGTGAGAGTGTGTGTGTGTGAGAGTGTGTGTGTGTGAGAGAGTGTGTGTGAGAGTGTGTGTGTGTGTGTGTGAGAGAGTGTGTGTGTGTGTGAGAGAGTGTGTGTGAGAGTGTGTGTGTGTGAGAGTGTGTTTGAGAGTGTGTGTGTGTGAGAGAGTGTGTGTGAGAGTGTGTGTGTGTGAGAGTGTGTGTGTGTGAGAGAGTGTGTGTGAGAGTGTGTGTGTGTGTGAGAGTGTGTGTGTGTGTGTGTGAGAGTGTGTGTGTGTGAGAGAGTGTGTGTGAGAGTGTGTGTGTGTGTGTGTGTGTGTGTGAGAGTGTGTGTGTGTGAGAGAGTGTGTGTGAGAGTGTGTGTGTGTGAGAGTGTGTGTGAGAGTGTGTGTGTGTGAGAGAGTGTGTGTGAGAGTGTGTGTGTGTGTGTGTGTGTGAGAGTGTGTGTGTGTGAGAGAGTGTGTGTGAGAGTGTGTGTGTGTGAGAGAGTGTGTGTGAGAGTGTGTGTGTGTGAGAGTGTGTGTGAGAGTGTGTGCGTGTGAGAGTGTGTGTGTGAGAGTGTGTGTGTGTGTGAGAGTGTGTGTGAGAGTGTGTGCGTGTGAGAGTGTGTGTGAGAGTGTGTGCGTGTGAGAGTGTGTGTGAGAGTGTGTGTGTGAGTGAGTGTGTGTGAGAGTGTGTGTGTGTGAGAGAGTGTGTGTGAGAGTGTGTGTGTGTGAGAGAGTGTGTGTGAGAGTGTGTGTGTGAGAGAGTGTGTGTGAGAGTGTGTGTGTGTGAGAGTGTGTGTGAGAGTGTGTGTGTGTGAGAGTGTGTGTGAGAGTGTGTGTGTGTGTGAGAGAGTGTGTGAGAGTGTGTGTGTGTGAGAGAGTGTGTACCTGTATGGACTGCCCGGGAGCCAGGTGGAAGCTGCCGTACTCTCTGAAGATGGCGAGTGGGCTGGCCAGAACGGCGCTCAGCCCCCATGTGACCCCGATCACACAGAAACACACCTCCTTCCTCATACGGGTCTCCAGGTGGTACACGATGCACCTGGAGCACACACACACACACAGACACACACACACACATAGAGACACACACATAGAGACACACACACACGGACACAGTACAATACTTGATTATCTTGACTATCACACTGTCCACATCACTCTCTCCATCCCCACATCCAACCATGCATCTATCCGTCTCTCCTTCAACCCCCCACCCCCCCACCTGTGGCGGTCCAGAGCGATGACGTTGAGAGTGAGTGTGGACACGTGCACGGCCAGGCCCTGGGCGAAGGGGACCAGGAAGCAGAGCACCTGCCCAAACCTCCACTCCCCCTCCAGGGTGTAGACCAGGGTGAAGGGCAGGCACAGGGCGTCCACCAGGAGGTCCGCTACGGGGGGGAGGAGGGGAGGGGAGAGGAGAGAGAGTTATTCAGGGTGTAGACCAGGGTGAAGGGCAGGCACAGGGCGTCCACCAGGACGTCCGCTACGGGGGGGAGGAGGGGAGGGGAGAGGAGAGAGAGTTATTCAGGGTGTAGACCAGGGTGAAGGGGCCAGACATGGAACACAGGAGACACCTCCATCATTAACTGTCTCCTCTTCACACAAGTCAGACATTCACCACACAGTGTTAATCCAAAGCTACAAACAACATGGCACATGTAGGAGGTCAAATGGCTGAGCGGTTAGGGATTCGGGCTATCAATCAGAAGGTTGCAGGATCGATTCCCTGCCGTGAAAAATGTACCAGCTCATGGAACCACATCTCAGGTACCAGCTCATGGAACCACATCTCAGGTACCAGCTCATGGAACCACATCTCAGGCACCAGCTCATGGAACCACATCTCAGGTACCAGCTCATGGAACCACATCTCAGGTACCAGCTCATGGAACCACATCTCAGGTACCAGCTCATGGAACCACAATTGCAATGTAAGTATGTCAGCTAGTGTGTCATGGTGTCTCTGGTGCCAGGAGTGCCTTCTCATGTTGATCCACACGCGTGCACAGACACGCACACGCAAACACGCACACATATTATGCACCCCCACATCACACATAGATCTATATTGTCATATATTTCGATGATGATGTCAAAGACTCTTTACATTCTTTATTAATGCCAGGAGATTAACGCAAGCGTGTGTGTGTGTTTCTTGCTCACACACAACACAGAACAGCACATCATGTTATGTGTCCTTTATGCACAGTAAACAAATTCACTCTCTCTTTCACCTCCCATGAGCTAGCCCACTGCTATGCACTGAAGGCAGAAAACGGAAGAGACTTCCGGCTGTCCAACTGCCAGTTCCTAACTGTCAAAGCCAACTTCCTGGCTAGCTCCTAACTGTCAAAGCCAACTTCCTGGCTAGCTCTTAACTGTCAAAGCTAATTTCCTGGCAAGCTCTTAACTGTCAAAGCTAACTTCCTGGCTAGCTTTCAACTGTCAAAGCTAACTCCCTGACCAGTTCCTAACTGTCAAAGCTAACTTCCTGACTAGCTTTCAACTGTCAAAGCTAACTTCCTGGCTAGCTTTCAACTGTCAAAGCTAACTTCCTGGCTAGCTTTCAACTGTCAAAGCTAACTTCCTGGCTAGCTCCTAACCGTTAAAGCTAACTTCCTGACCAGTTCCTAAGCGTCAAAGCTAACTTCCTGACCAGTTCATAACCGTCAAAGCTAACTTCCTGACCAGTTCTAAACCGTCAAAGCTAACTTCCTGGCTAGCTCCTAACCGTTAAAGCTAACTTCCTGACCAGTTCCTAAGCGTCAAAGCTAACTTCCTGACCAGTTCATAACCGTCAAAGCTAACTTCCTGACCAGTTCCTAAGCGTCAAAGCTAACTTCCTGACCAGTTCATAACCGTCAAAGCTAACTTCCTGGCTAGCTCCTAACCGTCAAAGCTAACTTCCTGGCCAGTTCATAACCATCAAAGCTAACTTCCTGGCTAGCTCTCACTCCTAACTTCCTCGTTAGCCATCATGTCAAACGTCGATCTAGCTAACTATCATTAGTGAACTATTGCTAGCTACAGCAGCTTTCACTTTGCTCTAATTTTGCAAAGACACACACACACAAAGACACACACACACAAAGACACACACACACAAAGACACACACACACACAGTAAGTATTCATTTAAGCAGTAAGCAGACATAGACCCACGGCAAGGTTAACAACTCAAAATCAACTCAATGTCAGAGAGGATTAACACAAATCTCTCACTCACACACACTCACACAAACATGCACACACACACACATGCACACACATGCAAACATGCACACACACACGTGCACACACACACACACGTGCACACACACATGCACACCCTGAATGCCACACACATGCCTGCAAACATACGTGTATTCAAACATTTACAAGCAAACAAGCATACGCACACATGCACAGATAAACACACTCGTATAAACACACATCAACACACACACACACATGTAAAGACACACCAACTGACACACACACATGTACAGACACACCAACTGACACACACACACACACACATGTACAGACACACCAACTGACACACACACACACACGTGTATAGGAACACACACACTTCAGCTAAAGCCAATGTCAGATAAAGTGAAAATATCACGCATGACAGATCCTCTGACTCATCACTCATACTGACCTACGGGGTTGGACCACACACACACACACATTCACACACACACCAACACACAGACACACAGAGAGACACACATATACAGAAAAACACACGTGAAAACACAGCAAATACACAGCACACAAACCCCAACACACACAAACACACACATGACAACAAACACACACAACTTTTAAAACAGTCTAATAGATGAACCAGACAATAATAGGATGAGACAGTCAAGATACACAAACACACAAACATACACTCACACTTCACCACACATGCACATACACACACAGTACTCATACACACATCCATCCCCAACACACCCCAACCCTACAACCCCAGAACTCATCCATCCCCACACACACACACCCCAGACACACCCACACACACCTAACCTCCCACACACACACACACACACACACTTACCCATACACACACACACCTACCCACACACACACACACACCTACCCACAGCCAGATTGGCGATGAAGTAGTTGGTGACGGTACGCAGTGTCTTGAAGCGGTAGATGACGTAGATCACCAGGGAATTACCCACAACCCCCAGCAGGATGATGGTGCTGTACGCCATGATCAGCACCACCTAAACAACAACAATAACAACAGTGTGATTGTTTGTTCCTGTAACAAGAGGTCAGATGGCTGAGCGGTTAGGGAATCAGGATATTAATCAGGAGGTTGCCGGTTCGATTCCCTGCCGTGAAAAATGACGTTGTGTCCTTCGGCAAGGCACTTCACCCTACTTGCCTCGGGGGGAATGTCCCTGTACTTACTGTAAGTCGCTCTGTATAAGAGCGTCTGCTAAATGGCTAAATGTAAAAACTGACAACACAAGACGTGTATGTCTGTGCTGATGTGTGTGTGTGACTTGGACACACACCTGTACTCCCAGTAACTTAGTGCTGTCCTCCAGCCCCAGGAGAGAGGTGTCCCCTGCCCCCCCCACCCCCGCCAGGGGGGGGCCGGAGGAGCCGGGGTCGTAACCGTGGGGACCGGGGTCGTAACCATGGTAGGGGTGGCGGGCCAGGTGGGTTGCATCCTGAGTGACGTTGTCAGGGCTGTAGGCCTCCATGTTGGGTCATATGTCCTGGGCCCGAGACGCCATCACACACACACACACACACACACTGATGCGTAAAAACCCTGAGGGGAAGACAAATGAGTTGTGGTTACTTGTTAGTGTCTCCAAGTGTGTTCTACCCCTGTCTCCCTATTCCTCTCTCTTCCCTTCTCCCTCCCCTCTCTCTTTTATCCCTTTCTCCCTTCTCTCTTCTGTCTCCCTCTCTCCCCCCTTCCTCTCACCCCCCTCCCCTGTCCCCCTCCTCTCTCTCCTCTCTCCCCTCTCTCTGGTAGGTGAGTGTCAGAGTAGTTGTATCTGTTCTCTTCCACCATCCCCTAGCCCCGGGCATTACTGACACACACACACACACACACACACACACTCTCTATCACACTTGAAGACCTTCACACACACACTCTCTCTCTCTCACACAGACTACACCACTTTTATACACACTCACCTGAACACCTTCGTACACACACACACTCTTTCTCTTTCACACTTGAACACCTTCACACAAACACACACACTCTAAAACACTTTTATACACACACTTGAGTGAACATGTATCTCCAGGCTAGTTACCACCACATGGAAGAGAGGAGAGGGGGAAAGGAGGACAAATAGATGAGAAGAGGAGGAGGAGAGAGAGGAAGATGGGAGAAGAGAGGACAGGAGGGGAGAGAGGAGGATGGGGGGAGAGGAGAGAAGGAGAGAGAGGAGGATGGGGGAGAGGAGAGTCAAATTAAAACAAGAACAGATGTGCTCGGAATACACCTAATAAAAGAGAGGCAAAGGGATTTGCTTGACTAGTAATTGTGTGTGTGTGTGACTGTGTGTGTGTGAGTACGGTGAGATAGCTTACATGTGGAGATTGGGTTAGACGTAGATTAAATATGACCCCCACCCTCCACTGTTGCTGTTACATTCAACATGTTTTCATTTTGCAGATGCTTTTCAACAAAGCGACGTAGAAGCATATAATAAGTGCCGCCCTACATTGTTCACTCCACCATCCCACCTCCACCTGAGAGAGAGGGAGAGAGAGAGATAGATAGAGAGGGGGGGAGGGAGAGAGAGGTGGGGGAGGGAGGAGGGAGAGAAGGGGGGGAGGGAGGAGAGAGAGAGAGAGAGGGAGGAAGAGAGAGAGAGAGGTGGGGGAGGGAGGAGGGAGAGAAGGGGGGGAGGGAGTGGGAGGGGGGGAGGGAGAGAGAGAGAGAGAGAGAGAGAGAGAGAGAGAGAGAGAGAGAGAGAGAGAGAGGGAGGATAGGCTCCTATGATGAACTCCTGGTGGTCATAATGAATGTGTGGAGGGCAGACCTCTTCTCATTATATAGACTGCATGACAAGGATGGGATTTGGCCTTAAATACGTGCACGTACCGGTGCGTTGCCAGACTGTCCAGTACGTCAACATTAAACACCTGGTGGCACTTTGGCAGCCAACCTGGCAACCATCCGTGATCCTGGTTCTCATTGATAAGAGGGTGTATTGTGATAGAGAAGAGAGAGATTGGAGAGATGAGAGATAGAGAAGAGAGGAATTAGAGAGATGAGAGATAGAGAAGAGAGAGATTAGAGATAGAGAAGAGAGAGATTAGAGACAGATGAGAGATAGAGAAGAGAGAGATAAGAAAGAGGGAGATAAGAGGAAGAGAGGGAGAAAGTATACGTGCCAGTTCTCGTGCGCTCCCTTCCGGTGGGTCTGTGCGCGTTCCTGAATCAGAAACCATACTTTGACCTGGAATAGCTTTTACAGTTTTGTGATTTCTACATTTATGATTGAAGATCCCGGTTTCAACCGGGTTAGCGCCCAATAAAGACGCATCAATATTTCAGTGCGATTCCGTCTCACTCACCCCCGCTGGTGAAACCATTAAAATAATGGCTGTGGTTTTCCCTGTGTGTGTGTGTGTGTGTGTGTGTGTGTGTGGTGCCGCGTAGCATAACTTTAATTGACTAGAATGGACAGCAGGAGAGTACACACACTATGCCGCGTGACATGCAGCCGCTGTTCGTTCTGCTCGGTGAATCTTAAACCAGAGATGACCGAACATGGCTCACGTTAATGCGGACACTACTGTCGCCTGTCTGTCTGACTGACTGAATGACTGTCTGTCTGTCTGTCTGTCTGTCTGCGGGCTACCTGAGTGTGTGTTTGTGTATCTAAAGAACTATACCACTTAATCATCATATATCATTCAAGTCCACGGTCCAGTAGACTCGCTTCCAGTCCAGCTACACACACATGCGCCCGCGCACACACTAACTCTCCGCGGTGCACCGGATGAAAAGGTCCCGTATCCATGAAACTTATACAGCCTAATGGCTCGCGCGAGGTGATAAGAGATTGACACGGAAACGGTTAAATAGCGATTAAATATTTAAACACCTGCCATGTTGTGCATTCTCTGGTGGCCGCTCAGGGGTCAAAGTGTGTGTGTTTGTGTCAGACACACTCACCTATTTTCTAACTGGCTCACGCGCGCAAGATGAATTCCACATCGGTTCCTCTCCAACCGTCAGAATCTCGACCTTTAGGGACCCAAACTATGACCGTCAGAAACAGCTGGCTCTTTCTTCGGTAACGAAGTCATCCCATCAACCTCCGTCTTCCATCTTTTACCGTTGGAATCCGTTTGACTCGGTCATGTCCCGTAAATGCGCACTTGAACACAATCAGTTTTTAAACGTCATATTATTTTCCGGGACTGTGCTCCCGGTAGTGAAATATTACCGGACGGTATCTATCTGATACTCATTGGCGGCATGGATCGTGCGCGCGGGAGAACGACAAACGGAGACCGAGAAAATCACGCGCGAGGCTGATCTGGTAAGTTTAGGACGAGCTCTCTCGAGCGCACACAACGGGGAATGAGAGGAAGAGAGACAGCAGAGCGGCAGGGGAGGGAGAAGGGGTAGGGGGGAGGGTAGAGGAGGGAGGGAGGGACGATATATATCCCTACGGACTAGAGCCTCATCATAATACCGGGAGATGAAAGGAGAAAAGAAGAAAAAAAAACATTTTTCCCTGTTGGCGAGTGACCTAGTGCGCGTGTGCTTCCGCGCGTGTTTCTGCAGATGGAGTGAGGGCGGAGGCGAATAAAACATACACACAGTTTTGAGGGAGAGAGAAATCAGAAAAACAGGAAGAGATGCACATGGACAGAAATAGAGTCCAAGAGGGGGAGAGGGAGAGAGAGAGAGAGAGAGAGAGAGAGAGAGAGAAAGAGAGAGAGAGAGGGGAGGAAGAAGAAAAGGAGTGAGAGAGTGAAAAGGAAGCAGGAGAAAGAGAGAGCGAGAGAGGAACATAGAAAGAGTTCTCTATCAGGAAAGACATTTCGAGAAGGAGAAGAGCGGGTCCTGAACACAAAACAAGCAGCACGTATTTGTACAATAAACATGACATTGTGACAACCCGTCTTTACACACCCTGTGGAAGGAGGCTGAGATGGAATGAACACGCTGATCACACGCTGGGTGTTTAGGTGTGTGTGCTGTTCCGACACAACACAAACACTAACACTTCCTGTTCCTACAACACTAACACTTCCTGTTACGACACAAAACAAACACTAACACTTCCTGTTCCAACACAACACAAACACTAACACTTCCTGTTCCGACAACACAAACACTAACACTTCCTGTTCCGACACAACACAAACACTGCCACTTCCTGTTCCAACACAACACAAACACTAACACTTCCTGTTCCGACAACACAAACACTTCCTGTTCCGACACAACACAAACACTAACACTTCCTGTTCCGACAACACTAACACTTCCTGTTCCGACACAATACAAACACTAACACTTCCTGTTCCGACACAACACAAACACTAACACTTCCTGTTCCCACACAACACAAACACTAACACTTCCTGTTCCCACACAACACAAACACTAACACAAACACTAACACTTCCTGTTCCGACAACACTAACACTTCCTGTTCCGACACAACACAAACACTAACACTTCCTGTTCCGACACAACACAAACACTGCCACTTCCTGTTCCAACACAACACAAACACTAACACTTCCTGTTCCGACAACACTAACACTTCCTGTTCCAACACAACACAAACACTTCCTGTTCCGACCACCCATACACTACCACACACACACTACCACACACCCACACACTACCACACACACACTACCACACACTCACATTCACACACACATACACACAAACTGTCACCACACACACACTACAAATCACCACACACACACTACAAATCACACACACACACACACTACAAATCACACACACGCACACAGTGGGTCACCCTAAGAATTGAGAGTAGTGTGTCAGTAGAGGTTGATATGTTGCTGTGGCCAGTGATGCATGGATGCAGACAGCCCTAGGACTGTGTGTGTGTGTCTCTGTGTGTGTGCATGTAAGGGTGTCTGTGTGTGTACGTGTGTATGTGAGTGTGTGGTAGCATGTGTATGTAAGAGTGTCTGTGTGTGTATATGTGTGCGTGTGTGTGTGTGCATGTAAGGGTGTCTGTGTGTGTATGTGTGTGCATGTGTGTGTGTGTGTGTGTGCATGTAAGGGTGTCTGTGTGTGTATATGTGTGCGTGTGTGTGCATGTAAGGGTGTCTGTGTGTGTATATGTGTGTGTGTGTGTGTGTGCATGTAAGGGTGTCTATGTGTGTGCATGTAAGGGTGTCTGTGTGTGTATATGTGTGCGTATGTGCATGTAAGGGTGTCTGTGTGTGTGTGCGTGCATGTAAGGGTGTCTGTGTGTGTGTATATGTGTGCATGTGCGTGTGTGTGCATGTAAGGGTGTCTGTGTGTGTATGTGTGTGCATGTGTGTGTGTGTGCATGTAAGGGTGTATATGTGTGCGCGTGTGTGTGTGTGCATGTAAGGGTGTCTGTGTGTGTATATGTGTGCATGTGTGCATGTAAGGGTGTCTGTGTGTGTATATGTGTGTGTGTGTGTGTGTGCGTATGTCTGTTTGTGTGCGTGTGTGTATATGTGTGTGTGTGTGTGTGTGTGCCCTCTAGATGTGGTGCTGTGAGACCAGATCAATTAAATAAATCTCATGTTTATAGTTCTCTGGGATTGATTAACATGTTTGTAATTATTGAGTTGGTATCTGGGATTTATTAATAGGGTCTTGATTATTGATTGTTTCCTCATCCTGTGTTTATAATTCTCCCTCTATGATGGAAGATCTAAGTTTCATAATGAGTCTAAGATGACTGTGTATTTATGTATGTATGTATGTTTGTATGTATGTATGTATGTGTGCCTGCCTGTCTGTCTGTCTGTCTGTCTGTCTGTCTGTCTGTCTGTCTGTCTGTCTGCCTGTGTGTCTGTCTGTCTGTCTGTCTGTCTGTGTCTGCCTGTGTGTCTGTCTGCCTGCCTGTCTCTCTGTCTGTCTGTCTGTCTGTCTGCCTGTTTGTCTGTCTGCCTGTGTGTCTGTCTGCCTGCCTGTCTCTCTGTCTGTCTGTCTGTCTGTCTGCCTGTTTGTCTGTGTGTATTATTCTCATCAGTAGTTTAATTACTTGTTGACACATGGACCTAAGATGACCAACTCTCCCGTCTAATAGAACCTGCCAATCAAAATATGTGTGTGTGTCTCTGTGTGAGTGTGTGTTCTGTCAAAAGCAAATCTGTGAGAATATAGCTGGTCAATCATCTTTCTTAGTGTTAGTGTGTGTGTGTCTTAGTGTTAGTGTGTGTGTGTCTTAGTGTGTGTGTTTTCTGTGAGTTTGTGATGAGTGTGTGATGAAGACGGTCCATTATCCTTCTGAAATATGGATGACCAAGAAAATAGGGCTTGTTTCTGATGCAGTGTGCTTATGTACGCACACACACGCACGCACGCACACACACACATACACACACACACACACACACACACATGCTGTACAAATACACACATACAAGTACACACACATCCATCACACACACACGTCACAAACCCAGCTCTAAAGCTGTGAACAGGTGGGGAGCTACACACACCAACACACACACACATATCAACACACACACCCACACACACACATCAACACACGCTACAGTATGCTGGTGTTACTGTAAGCAGGTATTGATCGCACATCACCCCAGGAACCACATATTCTGCTGGAGGTGGAGGAGGGAGGAATGGAAGGATAGGGAGAGGGATGGAGGGAGGGAGAGGGAGATGGAGGAGGGAGGAATGGAAGGATAGGGAGAGGGATGGAGGGAGGGAGAGGGAGATGGAGGAGGGAGGAATGGAAGGATAGGGAGAGGGATGGAGGGAGGGAGAGGGGGATGGAGGAGGGAGGAATGGAAGGATAGGGAGAGGGATGGAGGGAGGGAGAGGGAGATGGAGGAGGGAGGAATGGAAGGATAGGGAGAGGGATGGAGGGAGGGAGAGGGAGATGGAGGAGGGAGGAATGGAAGGATAGGGAGAGGGATGGAGGGAGGGAGAGGGGGATGGAGGAGGGAGGAATGGAAGGATAGGGAGAGGGATGGAGGGAGGGGGAGATGGAGGAGGGAGGAATGGAAGGATAGGGAGAGGGATGGAGGGAGAGAGGAAGAGGGGGATGGAGGGATGTACATTATTCACATGACAGGGTATTATGTACACAAAAGCAAACAGTATTCTGCCTGCTGTGCTGTGACATACATGCCAAGGCTCTGTGTGTGTGTGTGTATACAACTATATGCAGATATAGTATTTTATTAAATATATATACATATATGCAATATACTGTATATATATATAGTATATATATAATTGACAGTGTGAAGTAATAGCCTGCATATGTGTGAGTGTATGAGTGTGTGTGTATTTGGTGGCTGTCAGGGTGTTTTGCAGCTCAGGATTAGACATGGAGCTTAAATTCAGCTGCTGGACCTCAGATACCTTCCTGATGTTTTAACATGTGTGTGTGTGTGTGTGTGTGTGTGTGTGTGTGTACCAGGGACAGATGGTGAAGGATTTGGATTCTGCAGTGGAGCATCATGATGATGATATGATGCCACAGAGGGACCCAGCAGGGACTCGGGTTCTAGAACAGTCTAGAACACAGGCAGACACAGAAGTCTGGTTCTAGAACAGTCTAGAACACAGGCAGACACAGAAGTCCGGTTCTAGAACAGTCTAGAACACAGGCAGACACAGAAGTCTGGTTCTAGAACAGTCTAAAACACAGGCAGACACAGAAGTCTGGTTCTAGAACAGTCTAGAACACAGGCAGACACAGAAGTTTGGTTCTAGACCAGTCTAGAACACACAGACACAGAAGTCTGGTTCTAGAACCAGACCAGTGTTCCAAACCCCAGGAGTTCTAAAACCAAAGTTCTCTGTCTGTCTCGTTTTAGACTGTTCTAGAGAGACATGAGGAGTTGTAGAATGGGGTTTGTGCAGAAGCACCAGTGATGTTGTACAGAAACAGGACTAATGTTATCATTCTCCACAATACTGGAGCCTGTAGCTAAACACACTGCTTAATCTCTCTTCATCCTCTCCATCTCTCCTTTATCTCTCCTCAACCTCTTCTCTTTCTCTCCTTCTCTCTCTTTCTCTCCCTCTCTCTTCATCCTCTTCGCTCTCCCTCTCTCTCCCTCCTCCATCTCTCTCATCTCTCTCTCCTTCAGACGATACACAATGTAATCATTTGTCACCAAAGTCAGTACTTGTGTGAGTTTGGTTGTGTGTCTGTGTGGATACTGTTTGCGTGTGTGTGTGTGCATGTGTGTGTGTGTGTGTGTGTGTGTGTGCACGTGTGTAATATGTTTTTCCAGCCATGCAGCATGACCTGCGCTGATAAGATAGTATTGTGTCCATAATGTAAGAACCAGTGAGTGTGTGTGTGTGTTTCTGTACCCACTTGCATGTGCACCTGTGCCTCATGGTTAATGTGTGACTGTGTATGTGTGACTGTGTGTGTGTGTGACTGTGTGTGTGTGTGTGCCCGAGGTCGGGTCTGTCCAGACAAGGATTCAGAGAATACTACATGATGTGGACTAATAGCCAGTTAGATCACAGTTTACTAGGTGAACACAGACACACACACACACTCACACACACACACACACACACACACACACACTCACACACACACACACACACACACACACTCACACTCACACTCACACTCACACTCACACACACGTGTGTGTGTGACACACAGCTAGAGAACACATTCTGCCTGCACATTCATTTCCACTCATTTATTCCATTTCATCCAGTTTCCAAACTGGATGAAATGGAATTAATGAAAGAAAAACACACACACACACACACACACATAACACACAGACAGACAGACATACATACAGACATAGAACACATACATAACACACACACACACACACATAAATATAACACACACATAACACACAGACATACATAGAACACATACATAACACACACACAGACATACATAACACACACACACACACAGACATATAACACACACATAACACACAGACATACATAGAACACATACATAACACACACACAGACATAACACACACATAACACACAGACATACATAGAACACATACATAACACACACACAGACATATAACACACACATAACACACAGACAGACATAGAACACATACATAACACACAGACATACATAGAACACATACATAACACACAGACATACATAGAACACATACATAACACACACACAGACATATAACACACACATAACACACAGACATACATAACACACACACATAACACACACACATATACAACACACATACATAACGCACACACATATATAGAACACATACATAACACACTCACGCACATACGTACAGAACACAACATAGAAGTCTGTCTCCTCTCTTTATCTGTCCTTTACACACATCTGTATGTGTGTGTGTCTGTGTGTCTGTGTGTGTCTACATGTGTTATGGTAAGATTACCATACCCGTATTTATATACTGTGTGTGTGTTTAATTAGTGCTGTGTGTCGCTCACTGGAAGGATGAAAAAAAAC
The DNA here is from genome assembly GCF_038355195.1 of Osmerus mordax. NCBI lineage: Eukaryota > Metazoa > Chordata > Actinopteri > Osmeriformes > Osmeridae > Osmerus > Osmerus mordax. The sequence goes on along the minus strand of NC_090072.1, from coordinate 991,001 downwards.
AAAGAAAGAGAGAGTGGGAGGAAGATGGGGGGAGGGAGAGAGAGAGAGAGAGGGGGATGGTAGAGAGGGGGATGGGAGAGAGAGGAGGGAGAGGGGGGGGAGGATGGGAGAGAGAGGAGGGAGAGGGGGGGAGGATGGGAGAGAGAGGGGGATGGGAGAGAGAGGAGGGAGAGGGGGGGGAGGATGGGAGAGAGAAGGGGATGGGAGAGAGAGGAGGGAGAGGGGGGGGAGGATGGGAGAGAGAGTGATGACATTATAATGGAACATCCATCCAGGTAAAATGCCTGAGTTAACAAATGCTGACGGTTGAAGTGTGTGTGAGAGAGAGACAGAGACAGAGAGAGTGAGACACACAGAGAGAGAGAGAGATAGAGAGAGGGGGGAGAGAGGTAGAGAGATAAAAAGGGGGGAGAGAGGGAGAGAGATAAAGAGGGGGGAGAGAAGGAGAGATAAAGAGAGAGGGGGAGAGATAGAGAGGGAGATAATGCAGTGATGAATGTTTCCTGCAAAAACGAACATCAACGAATGTCTGAACTCTTTTTCCTCATCTCTCCTCCCCCCTCTCCTTCCCCTCTCTCTCCCTCCCTCTCTCCCCCTCTCTCCCCACCCCTTTCCCTCTCTCTCCTTCCCCTCTCTCCCTCCCTCACTCCCCACCCCTCCCTCCCCCTCTCTCCCTCTCTCCCCACCCCTCTTCTCCCTCCCCCTCTCTCCCACCCCCTCGCTCTCCCTCTGCAGTTTTCCAGACTGGGTTACTGTGAGACAGGTATCGTCTCGAAGTGAAGCACCAGTAGAGATAAATATCACACACACACACACCCTGATTATCACACACACTGAACACACATCCTGAATATCAAACACACTGAACACACACACACACCCTGATTATCACACACACTGAACACACACACACACTCTGAATATAGTTATGGGAGAAGTTGAAGGATTTACTATTTGCCACTTTTAACCCTTGTGTTATCTTCAGGTCATTCTGACCCATCAGTCATTGTGACCCACCGTCGTATTGCGACAAATTTACCTCATACAAAAACAAAGTGAATCATTTTCTTTTAACCGTTGGGCTGTCTCAGACCCCCCACATTGCGATGGTTAAAAGAAAATTATTTTTATTTGTTTTTGTATTGGGTAAAATTGGGTAAACACAACGATGGTTCGTTATGAACCTTTGGGTCATGTGACCCGAAGGCAGCACAATGGTTAATCACAATCAGTGTTCATACTGTATTAGACTCCATACCACACCAGCTGTATTCTCATCATCATTATGTTGTTAAATTAATGTTATTGTTATTTTCTCTCATCATTATATTGTTATGTTATTATCTCATTCTTATGTAGCATCTGTGTTGACCAGAGAAGGACAGTCATGAAGGTTATGAGGGGGTTTAACATAACAGGTATATCACCGCCTGAAAGAACATGAGCAAATATTTGGAGAACAGTGTCACAAACCGGTTTTGGGACCTGATTATTTTATCTGTGGAGAAAGTAGTTCTTCACAGGGACATTCTAGACTTAGTTTCATTGTGGATCGTTTTATTATTGATGCATTCTGTGCTCCTGGTAAACACAGGCCCATCATGGACCCTGTGACCACAGACCCTGTGACCACAGACCCTGGGTCCACAGACCCTGGGACCACAGACCCTGTGACCACAGACCCTGGACCCTGTGACCACAGAACACTATTTCTGAACATCTCACACTTGTCTCTCTGCTGGACTTTCTATAAGCTCTGTGGGTGCGTCACCGTGGATGCAAGCATCTGAGAAGGTTTTCTCACAGGTCAAGAAAATATTAGTATTAATAATGAATTATTATTGACTGATACACAGCACCTGTCTGGACTGTGATTGATAGTTTGCAGTATTTGGTATGAGACACTGATTGTATTTTTTTTTGCTATCATTGATATTCCCTGTAAAAGCGATCTCTCTGACCTTCCTGTCTCAGAGACACGTTGCAGAAGGCTGGGACCTGCACTCTGCTGTGGTCTGCTGAGCTTTCTGTCTCTCCCAGCTGCAGGTTGGAAACACACTCACACACATAATCACACACACACCTCTGTGTACTTCACTCCCCGTCAACCAATCAACCAATCAGATAATCAGTGATTACCTCTCCCAGCCGTGTCATTAACCATGATTGGCCTGAAATCAATGAGGCAGCCATTGAGAGCGATCGATTCTTGCTCCACGTAACGGCTGGTACAGATCGCTAGAACCCTGCAGTAGAAAATTCTGCAGTTTTACTGTTTCAGGTTTTAGTTGGACGTTTTTATAACCTTTTTTATAACCTCTTTGTCCTGTCCTCAAACTCTCAACGTGTCATATCTCACTGTGTGTGTGAGTGTGTGTGTGTGAGAGTGTGTGAGTGTGAGTGTGTGTGTGTGAGTGTGTGAGTGTCCTCCTTGTTTCTCCCAGTAGAGTACACAGATAGCTCCTCCCTTGAGAACCAAACCAGTGATTGAGCACCAGTCTCCAACACACATCTGCAGACACACACTAATACACACACATACACACACACTGATACATACACACACACCTTTACACACACCCCAGGGTGGGCAGGGTTCCATCCAGCACGATGGAGACAGATAGACCTGGAGCAGAGAGAGGTCCCACGCCACTCTGCTACACACACACACACGCCACTCTGCTACACACACGCCACTCTGCTACACACACACACACACTCCACTCTGCTATACACACACACTCCACTCTGCTACACACACCCACACACACTCCACTCTGCAACACACACACACACACACACTCCACTCTGCTACACACACACACACACACTCCACTCTGCTACACGCACACACACTCCACTCTGCTACACACACACACACACACACACACCAACATCCATCATTAACACACCAGGGTATATCACACACACTTTCTAAAGTTCTAACACACCCAAGATCACGTTTGTGCCACATTGTAAATGTTTCATTTCTGTGTGCATTATCTCAGCCCAGAGCGTTCTTGGTGGAGCTCGAAGATTTCACGTTTCTGTTTAAACATTTTCTTCCGTTAATGAAACGCTGGTTCAGCATTTCTCCTGTCTCAGTCCTGAATCACATCACTCCTGTCTCTGATCTGAATCACATCACTCCTGTCTCTGACCTGAATCACATCACTCCTGTCTCAGTCCTGAATAACATCACTCCTGTCTCAGTCCTGAATCACATCACTCCTGTCTCTGACTTGAATCACATCACTCCTGTCTCAGTCCTGAATAACATCACTCCTGTCTCAGTCCTGAATCACATCACTCCTGTCTCTGACTTGAATCACATCACTCCTGTCTCTGACTTGAATCACATCACTCCTGTCTCTGACCTGAATCACATCACTCCTGTCTCAGTCCTGAATCACATCACTCCTGTCTCTGACCTGAATCACATCACTCCTGTCTCTGACCTGAATCACATCACTCCTGTCTCAGTCCTGAATAACATCACTCCTGTCTCAGTCCTGAATCACATCACTCCTGTCTCAGTCCTTAATAACATCACTCCTGTCTCAGTCCTGAATCACATCACTCCTGTCTCTGACCTGAATCACATCACTCCTGTCTCTGAGTCCTGAATCACTCCTGTCTCTGACTTGAATCACATCACTCTTGTCTCCCCTCCCTCCTCTCCTCTCCCCTCCCTTCTCTCCCCTCACTCCTTTCCCCTCCCTTCTCTCCCCTCCCTCCTCTCCCCTCCCTCCTTTCCCCTCCCTCCTTTCCCCTCTCCCCTCCCTCCTTTCCCCTCTCCCCTCCCTTCTCTCCCCTCCCTTCTTTCCCCTCTCCCCTCCCTCCTCTCCCCTCCACTTTCCCTGAAGAAAACAATGAAGAAAGACACACACACACACATTCTACACACACACACTGTACACACACACACATACTCACACACACCTTCTACACACACATGCATAGCTTTCATGCTATCACAGATAATAGGATTAATTTACATAACAGTGAGCTCTGTCTTGTCCTGGGAGATTCTCTTTCCTCCATTAGGGTAATTACACCTAAACATAGATACCCTGTTTGGGTGTGTGTGTGAGAGAGAGTTTGTATAAAGGACCATTGTGTAATAGGCTGCAATGATGTTTTTAGCCGATACCATTATGAGAGGACATCCCTCCATCCATCCCTCTCTCTCTCCATCTCCCCCTCCTTCTTTCCCTCCCCATCCCTCTCTCTGTCTCTCTATCCCTCTCTCTATCAGTATTGATGCCCACACACTTTAGACCATTAACATGAGACAGTCGATAAACAGTGTGTGTGTGTGTCTGACCAAGTACGTGACCCACTTGCTACCAGCCACTGCTGGTACACACAAACACTCACACACTGACACACACCAGAACGAGTACCTTAACTTCTCAGTGTTACCTCTGTGAACTATGCCCCCTCCGTAACCATGGTAACAGGTGAAGTCAGTCTAGCGAGGGTGGTTGCCGTGACGAGAGACAAGCTAGTGATCCAGCTGTCCCTTCATGACATCACTCTTCAACATCACATGACATCACAAACATTCAACATATTATTATACTACAATAATACTAACTACTTACTAACCGAACAGTCAAGGTTAGTAAGTTGTTTACTATATGGCATTTTTAGCTCTTTTCATTTAAAACATGTCGTTTTGTTCAGCTCTCAAGTCTTCTCACGGTGTGTTTCAGGTGTTGCCTATAACAACCAATCTGAAATCTAAGAAACCAAACCTAGTAATCTGCCTAGCGCTTGTCGTTTTTCTTTCTGTGTTCACACTTTTCTGCTCTTTTAGAAAGTTAAGAATTTCCTCGTCGCTGTTGATGTCTTCATTGTCATCTGGATAGTAAAACTCCTCGATATCGCTCATCTTGAAGATGACATCAGAGGGCAATAAGTATCAGTATCAGACCGCAGACCGGCGAGGAGGTCAATACGCAGCTGGCATGACTACCCATTAGCCAATCAGAACACTGGTACTGTCGTTGCCATATAATAATACAGTATACTACAATAATCTAGGAGGGGTTACAATGCCCTCACACACACACGTGTACACACCTATACACGCATGCACACACACACAGTGTGCTGTTGTTCACTGATGTTCCCTCAGTGTTCTGTGTGTTCTAGAACACTGTTCCGTGTGTTCTAGAACACTCCCACGCCTGTCGCCAGAGCCACTGTTGTCCCGGAGACCGTCGCCCTCTCCCTGCTCCAATCTCTTCTAACTGACCTGAGTTTAACACACACTCACACACATTCACTCACACACAAATACACTATCTAACACACACACACACACGTAACACTTCCTGTTAATCCTCAAAGTTCTGTCTTCTGATTAGTCAGGATAACCTTTGTCTGCATTAACCTGCTTTTGATTGGACACTACTACAGAAGGAGTATGTCACCCTAGAGGGTGGAAGCCTGGTGGTGACAGCCAAGTAGTGTGTGTGTGTCCTTCTGTGTGTGTGAGAGTGTGTCTGTGTGTGAGTGTGTCTGTGTGTGAGTGTGTCTGTGTGTGTGAGAGTGTGTCTGTGTGTGAGTGTGTCTGTGTGTGAGTGTGTCTGTGTGTGTGAGAGTGTGTCTGTGTGTGTCCTTCTGTGTGTGTGAGAGTGTGTCTGTGTGTGTCCTTCTGTGTGTGTGAGAGTGTGTCTGTGTGTGTGAGAGTGTGTCTGTGTGTCTGTGTGTGTGAGTGTGTGTGAGTGTGTCTGTGTGTGTGAGAGTGTGTCTGTGTGTGTCTGTGTGTGAGTGTGTCTGTGTGTCTGTGTGTGTGAGAGTGTGTCTGTGTGTGAGTGTGTCTGTGTGAGAGTGTGTCTGTGTGTGAGTGTGTGTCCTTCTGTGTGTGTGAGAGTGTGTCTGTGTGTGAGTGTGTGTGAGAGTGTGTCTGTGTGTGAGTGTGTCTGTGTGTGTGTGTGTGTGAGTGTGTCTGTGTGTCTGTGTGTGTGAGAGTGTGTCTGTGTGTGTCTGTGTGTGAGTGTGTCTGTGTGTCTGTGTGAGAGTGTGTCTGTGTGTGAGTGTGTGTCCTTCTGTGTGTGTGAGAGTGTGTCTGTGTGTGAGTGTGTGTGAGAGTGTGTCTGTGTGTGAGTGTGTCCTTCTGTGTGTGTGAGAGTGTGTCTGTGTGTGAGTGTGTCCTTCTGTGTGTGTGAGAGTGTGTCTGTGTGTGTGTGTGTGTGTCTGTGTGTGTGTGTGTGAGAGTGTGTCTGTGTGTGAGTGTGTCTGTGTGTCTGTGTGTGTGAGAGTGTGTCTGTGTGTGAGTGTGTCTGTGTGTCTGTGTGTGTGAGAGTGTGTCTGTGTGTGAGTGTGTCTGTGTGTCTGTGTGTGTGAGAGTGTGTCTGTGTGTGAGTGTGTCTGTGTGTGTAAGTGTGTGTGAGAGTGTGTCTGTGTGTCTGTGTGTGAGTGTGTCTGTGTGTGTAAGTGTGTGAGCGTGACTTTGTATCTCTTTCTGAAATATCACATCCCTTGTGATAAATGCCTGGAGACAGGATATGACATATCTCTCCCTCCTCCTTATTCCGTCCATCCTCTTCTCCTCCCTGCAGATAAGACGCTCATTTGTCTGTCTGTATAGAGAACACACGCAACATACACACACACTTACCCACAAACAGACATGCACACACACACACACCAGAATAACAGACTGCTGTCCTATGAATCCTTATTTGATGGTTGTTAATTAGAGAGAGCCTGCCAGACTGGCCAGGAGCTGGAAGTTATGCTGCTGTTACAAGGTCTGCACGGGGTCACACGCATTCATCACACACACACACACACACATGCTGTACAAATACACACATACAAGTACACACACATCCATCACACACACACGTCACAAACCCAGCTCTAAAGCTGTGAACAGGTGGGGAGCTACACACACCAACACACACACACATCAACACACACACCCACACACACATCAACACACGCTACAGTATGCTGGTGTTACTGTAAGCAGGTATTGATTGCACATCACCCCAGGAACCACATATTCTGCTGACAAACATTCCTGAGATATTGAACGGCCTCCGTGTGACAGTGTGTGTTCTGGTGTGTGTGTGTCGTCATCGCTCAGTGAGTTAATGTGTGTGTGTGTTCAATTAATGTGTGTGAGGGTTGTTCTGGTGTGTGTGTGTGTGTGTGTGTAACTCTGTGTCCAAGACTGAGGGTGTGAGTGTGTAGCAGAGGAGGAGAGAGGGGAGGAGAGCGTCAAAGTGTAGCCGGAGGGAAGGATGGGGGGGAGAGGGGTGTACGGGAAGGAGGGGAATGATGGGGGGATGGAGGGATGAGAGAGAAGAGATGGACAAACGAGTACATAAAAGAGGTGTACCTCTTTCTCCAGCCCTCTGCCAGCTCACAGTCTTGCCTGGGCCCGGGATGAGATCATCTTAGATGGAACCCCCCCGCACCCAGATCTCTCCTCTTCCTCTCCTCTGCTCTTCCTCTCCTCTGCTCTTCCTCTCCTCTGCTCTTCCTCTCCTCTTCCTCTCCTCTGCTCTTCCTCTCCTCTGCTCTTCCTCTCCTCTCCAGTTCTAAATAATACCTGGGGGGGGGGCAGTTCTGGGCCCCACCCCCCTACCCTGGGCCCGGGACAACAAGCCCGTTTGTCCCCCCCATCGGCAGGCCTGCCTCTGGGTAGAGAGATGGAGGAGAGGAGGGAAAGAAGATTATTGATGCTCCTCACACTAACACACACACACACTCTGACACACTTTCATTTACTGCGTGGCACCTTCTGCATGACTTGACCTTCACAATCTGTCTTTTTTACTCCTCTCACACACACTCTCACACTCACTCTCACACACACACTCACTTTCATGCACACACAGTTTATTTTCAGAGGAATGCTGGATGAATGATACTGCAGCACATGGCCTCACGGCTACTTGAGAGGCTTGACCACACACACACAGTTTAGTCTCAGGTCTAATGTTCCTTTGCAACTACTTAAGTTGGAAATGTGCTTTCCACTGGCTCTGCCAACTGTGCTCACACACACACACACACACAATAACCTCCTTTTTTCCGCCCTTTGGTCTCACTTGTGAAACATTTCACTAGATGAGGAGAGGTGGAAAGGAGAGAAGAGAGGAGGGGAGAGATGAGGGGAGATGAGGGGAGAGGAGAAGAGGAGGGTGAAGAGATGAGGGGAGAGGAGAAGAGGAGAGAGAAGAGATGAGGGGAGAGGAGAAGAGGAGGAGAGGAGAGAGAAGAGATGAGGGGAGAGGAGAAGAGGAGGAGAAGAGAGGATTGGAGAGGGGAGGGGAGAGAGTCTCTCTCCCTTTCTCCTCGCCTCACAACATCCCCTCCCTAACAAACCAGTAGATACAGACACAGAGAGAGACACACAGAGAGAGAGAGAGAGACAGAGAGAGGGACAGAGAGAGGGACAAAGATAGAGGCACAGAGAGAGGGACAGAGAGAGAGACAGAGAGGGACAGAGAGAGGGACAGAGAGAGACAGAGGGACGGAGAGAGGGACAGAGAGAGGGACAGAGAGAGGGACAGAGAGAGACAGAGAGAGGGACAGAGAGAGAGACAGACAAATGGACAGAGAGAGGGACAGAGAGAGACAGAGAGAGGGACAGAGAGAGAGACAGAGGGACAGAGAGAGACAGAGGGACGGAGAGAGACAGAGGGACAGAGAGAGGGACAGAGAGAGACAGAGAGAGGGACAGAGAGACAGAGAGAGAGACAGGGACAGAGAGAGAGACGGACAGAGAGAGAGACAGGGACAGAGGGACAGAGAGAGAGACAGAGACAGGGGGACAGAGAGAGAGACAGAGAGAGGGACAGAGACAGAGAGAGAGACAGGGACAGAGAGAGAGACAGACAGAGGGACAGAGAGAGAGACAGGGACAGAGAGGGACAGAGAGAGAGACAGAGAGAGGGACAGAGAGAGGGACAGAGAGAGAGACAGATGGACAGAGAGGGACAGAGAGGGGGACAGAGAGACAGACAGATGGACAGAGAGAGAGACAGAGACAGGGGGACAGAGAGAGACAGAGAGAGGGACAGAGACAGAGACAGAGAGGGACAGAGAGAGAGACAGACAGAGGGACAGAGAGAGAGACAGGGACAGAGAGGGACAGAGAGAGAGACAGAGAGAGGGACAGAGAGAGGGACAGAGAGAGACAGAGAGGGGGACAGAGAGAGACAGACAGATGGACAGAGAGACAGAGTGCCTCCTCCCACAGAGAGCAGCACTGTGTTCCAGGATGTTCATCCTTCTGCATGACTGAGGTGGTGTGTGAGTGTGAGCGTGTGTGAGCGTGTGTGATGGGGGTGGCTGGTTAGACTACAGATGTGTGTCACAGTGTCATGAACAATTCAGGACCCATCTGGAAATAGAGAGGAAGAGAGACAGGGGAGAGGAGGGGAGACAGGGGAGAGGAGGGGAGACAGGGGAGAGGAGGGGAGACAGGGGAGAGAGAGAAAAGAGTAAGTGAGACTGATGTGATGATGATGTAATGAAAAAGTGAATGAAAGAGAGACATGGGGGATGGAGGATGAGAGTGAAAGAGGGGGAGAGAAAGGAGGAGAGAAGGCAGAGAGGAGAGGAGGGGGGAAGCAGGACAGGCCTCTTCCTCAACACGCTCACACACGCTCACACACACACACACATGCTCACACACACACACACATGCTCACACACACACACGCTCACACACACATGCTCACACACACACAATGTTCCCTTGGCAGGATAATAAATGACTGTCTCTTAATCTTTATACGAGTCCCTAAATTGCTCTCTGCTTCTCTATCCAATAGAACATCACTCATATACACAGACACACAAACACATAAATAAGCTGTTTGCTCTCACACACACAGCCATGTACACACACACACACAGCCATGTACACACACACAGCCATGTACACACACACACAGCCATGTACACACACAGCCATGTACACACACACAGCCATGTACACACACACACAGCCATGTACACACACACACACACAGCCATGTACACACACACACACAGCCATGTACACACACACACACACAGCCATGTACACACACACACACACACAGTCATGTACACACACACACAGCCATGTACACACACACACAGCCATGTACACACACACACACACACAGCCATGTACACACACACACAGCCATGCCATACTCCACCCCCTCACACACACACCAGATATACCAAATTCTCCTCCACTGTCTAGTGTGGGGGTCCTCCACTGCCCAGTGTGGGGGTCTTCCACTGTCTAGTGTGGGGGTCTTCCACTGTCTAGTGTGGGGGTCTTCCACTGTCTAGTGTGGGGGTCCTCCACTGCCCAGTGTGAGGGGCCTCCACTGCCCAGTGTGGGGGTCCTCCACTGCCCAGTGTGGGGGTCCTCCCCGGCCCAGTGTGGGGGTCTTCCACTGCCCAGTGTGGGGGTCCTCCACTGCCCAGTGTGAGGGGCCTCCACTGCCCAGTGTGGGGGTCCTCCACTGCCCAGTGTGGGGGTCCTCCCCGGCCCAGTGTGGGGGTCTTCCACTGCCCAGTGTGGGGGTCCTCCACTGTCCAGTGTGGGGGTCCTCCACTGCCCAGTGTGAGGGGCCTCCACTGCCCAGTGTGGGGGTCTTCCACTGCCCAGTGTGGGGGTCCTCCACTGTCTAGTGTGGGGGTCGTCCTGGGTACAAGACTCACACAGGCCTGTAATCCAGCTCTTCTCTTCTCCCTCCCTCTCCACCCCCCTCTCCTCCTCCTCCCTCTCTCTTCCTCTCCCTCCCTCTCTCCTCTCCACCTCCCTCTCTCTTCTCCTCTCCACCTCCCTCTCTCTTCCTCTCCCTCTCTCTTCTCCTCCTGTGTATTGATAACAGTCTTACACCAGTCTGTATTCCTGGTATTTATTCAACATGATCAACAGTTAAAATGTTCCACATGAACAAGGAGAAAGAGGGGGTCTACAGTACCAGCTGAAACACAACAGAGTGTGTGTGTGTTATATTTGGGAGTATGCATGTATGTGTGTGTGTATTTCATGTTTGTGTGTCACAGTTGTGTGTGTGTGTGTGTGTGTGTGTCATATTGATGTGTCTGCACTAACAAATATGAGAGTGGCAGGTCCAACACAGACTGATAACTCAACTAAACCCAAACACAGAAAAACAAAACATCAAACATTTTTTTCTTTCTTTTAAACCAGCGGCGTTGCCGCGACAACCCGGCCAAGGAAGTGGTAAACTTGTAAACAAGACGATATGTGTGTGTTTGTGGCAAAAACAATAACAACAATAAATAAATATAATTGAGAAAGAACATGACAGTTGATCGTTCCAGATCTGGAACTAATCTGTTCCCAGCTGCTGTGTCTGAGCAGAGAAGCATGGAATTCAATATCAAAAAAGAAAATATAAAATAATGAAAAACATCTTCTCTGTTATGAATCACATCTATCACTAGTGCATTTAAAACTGTAAAAACATCTAAATATAGAAATAATACATATTTATAGAATTTTTTTTTAATCTATATTTAAATATGTGTGTGTCGGTGTACGTTTGCTGACTAAATGAGTAATCTTTTCAGTTTTTTTTTATACATTTGATTCTAATATACTTTGTATCCTGATTTAAATATCCATACGATCCAATCTCCAGGGAATATCTTATTTAATAAATAATACGCTCTGAATAATTAATGTCTTTGTAATTACACTACACAAAGAATCTCACATCTGTTTGTAATTATATTGATATTCACAAAGGGTCTGTTTATTGTAATGATATTGATAATTAAGATATTAATATTGAATAAGGGATTTCTTTATAAATATATATTGATATTCCTAAGGGGTTTATTTTTGTTTATATGCACAAAGAATTTTTGTATAATCATATTGGCGTTTTGGCTGTGTGTTGAAAGGCATTTTAGGTTCACAAGGAAGAGATAATTAAATAAAATGGATCTGTTTAAATCACGCAGCTAACCAGCACTGAACCACAGTAACAAAACCGTACCTGTGTCAGAACCACACCTGGGTTCACGTATACAAGTACTCAAATGAAGGCGTTGCCGTTTCAGCTTAAACTGCTTTCTCTACCATCTTGTAGCGATAAGCCTTGTACATTCAAAACTATGTCTTGTGATTGTGTGTGTGTTTGTGAACCTCAAGCTGAAAAGAACCTAGAACGTCAACAGAACCAAGAACAAGCAGGTTCAGAACTCCAAACCTCACTGGTTCTAAAGAAACAGAACCAGAACTAAAATATACAACAACATTTTCTCCCTCCCTCCTCCTCTCTCTCCTCCTCTCCTCCCTCTCGTCCTCTCTCCCTCCCTCCTCCCTCTCGTCCTCTCTTCCTTCCTCCTCCTCCCTCTCGTCCTCTCTTCCTTCCTCCTCCTCCCTCTCGTCCTCTCTTCCTTCCTCCACCTCTCTACAGGTGTTTCTCGGTCAGGAAACCTGGAGGTTTTAACCAGAAACTTAGTACTGATCAGAGACACACACACCAAATACACACACTCCTACTAAACACACACATCAAACACACTAAACTAAACAAACACACTCCTACCAAACACAATCACTTAACGATAACTAATCACTTACTCACACACTCCCCCCCCCCCCTCTCCTCCCTCCCTCACTCCTCTCCCTCCCCCCCCCTCTCTCCTCCTTCACTCCTCTCCCTACCCTCCATCTCTCTCCCCCGCCCCACCCCCCTCACCTAGGGGGTCAGAAGAAGACGGAGGGCTGGTTGGGGAGGTAGATCCTCTGGAGGGGGCTGGTGGGCAGCGGGGGGGAGAGGGGGCAGGGGAAGGCCCTGCAGCTGTATGACAGCAGCCCAGCAGCAGGAGGAGACAAGCTACTGGGAGAACCCCCGCTTAGGATGGAGCAGTCTGCAGTCACACACACACACACAATTGAAGAATTTAAGAAAAGTGTGTGCTTCAGAGTGTGTGTGTGTGTCACCCAGTTTCCAGAGATCATTCTGTGTGTGTGTGTGTGTGTGTGTGTGCGTGCCCACCCAAGCTCCAGAGAGCGTTCTGTGCTGCCAGCTCCTTGGCGTCCTCCACACAGGAACACAGCTTATCAGGCAGGAAACTGCTCCTGGAGATCACCACCTGCACACACACACAGAGACACACACACACACACACACACACAGAGACACACAAGGAGACACACACACACACACACACCGAGACACACACACACACACAGAGACACACACAGAGACACACACACACACACACACACGTAAACAGCTTTAATGATCATGGAGCAGAAGGTTTTTCTGGAGTTTAGACAGTGAGGACCAGCCATGCATGTAGGACCAGGTTATCACCAGGCCAACAGGCTCCACACACACCTTGTAGATGAGCAGGGTCTTGTGGTGCGGCCCGGGGCAGGACAGCAGGAGGTACTCTGGGGCGCTCCACGAGTTCTGGAGGCAGCAGAGCTCCAGGAGGGAGACGGCCGAGGCCAGCTGCCCGGGCCGCAGGCTCTGCAGGGAGGCCGGGGAGAGAGGAGCGCCCGGGACCAGGGGGTACACACACCTCTCCCCCCCCAAGCCTCCCCCGTCTCCCCCCGCAGACAGCCCCAGCAGGAAGGGGGAGCCCAGGCGAGGGGGGAGGGAGCGCATGTTCTCTATTCCCCCTCCTCCGACTCCCCCCATCCCTCCATCTTCTCGGGGGAGGAACATAAACCCTCCTCCTCCTCCCCCACCTCCCCCTCCTCCCATGTCTCCTCCTCCCCCCCTCCTCCCGCCCCTCCCCCCCTCACGACAGACGGGCTTGGCCAGCGTCACCTCCACAGCCGCTCCGTCGATCAGCGCTCCGTTCATGCGCTGCAGCGCGGCCAGGGCGTCGTCGCGGGAATGGAAGTGGACGAAGGCGTAGTCGGTGAGCTTCTTGACGCGCTCCACGGCGCCGGGGCGGAGCCGGGAGAACTCGCGACGCAGGGCGTCCTCCGTGGTGGACAGCATCAGGTTGCGGACGTAGAGGACGCGCACCTGCTGCATGGTGTCCTCGTCCACGTCTCGCTCAGGCTCCGCCCAGTCCACCTGGATGGTGCTGCCCCACAGCTGGAACGTACCTGCACACACACACACACAGGAAACACACACACACACAGGAGACACACACACACAGGAAACACACACACACACACACAGGAGACACACACACACATACACAGGAACCACACACATCCAGACCGTTGTGTGCTTCAGATGTGCTGTGCTGCCCTCTACAGGATACAGAGGTAGTGAAACATCTGATGGTTACTGGGACCAAACCTTCCTGCTTAAGTGTGAATGTCGACTCTGTGGTGTGTGTGTGTGTGTGCGTACGTGCGTGCGTGTGTGCGCGCGTGTGTGTGAGTGCGTGTGTGTGTGTACCTGGTATGAGCTTCCTGCGGGCCATAGCAGCAGCCTTGTGAGACTCGTACTCTATGAAGGCAAAGCCTCTGTTCTTAGTCTTGTCTGTAGCGCTGGGATACACTATCACGTCTACTACGCCCTCTGTCACCTGCACACACACACACACACACACACACACACACACACAGGAGAGGGGACACACACACAGGAGGGGACACACAGGAGCACACACACACACAAACACCACAGTGGTAATTTAGCACACCAGTAAACCCATCTTTACAGCTGACTGAAAATAATCATGAGAAAATACACACTAACACGGAATAAGCCTCCTCCTATGTGTGTGTGCGTGTATGGTGTATGTGTGTGTGTATGGTGTATGTGTGTGTGTATGGTGTATGTGTGTGTGTATGGTGTGTGTGTGTGTGTATGGTGTGTGTGTGCGTGTATGGTGTGTGTGTGTGTGTGTGTGTATGGTGTATGTGTGTGTGTATGGTGTGTGTGTGCGTGTATGGTGTGTGTGTGTGGTGTGTGTGTGTGTATGGTGTGTGTGTATGGTGTATGTGTGTGTGTATGGTGTGTGTGTGCGTGTATGGTGTGTGTGTGTGGTGTGTGTGTGTGTGTGTGTGTGTATGGTGTGTGTGTATGGTGTGTGTGTATGGTGTGTGCGTGTGTATGGTGTGTGCGTGTGTATGGTGTATGTGTGTGTATGGTGTATGTGTGTGTGTGTGTGTGTATGGTGTGTGCGTGTGTATGGTGTGTGCGTGTGTATGGTGTGTGCGTGTGTGTATGGTGTGTGTGTGTATGGTGTGTGTGTGTGTGTGTATGGTGTATGTGTGTGTGTGTGTATGGTGTGTGCGTGTGTATGGTGTGTGCGTGTGTATGGTGTGTGCGTGTGTATGGTGTATGTGTGTGTGTGTGTATGGTGTATGTGTGTGTGTGTATGGTGTGTGCGTGTGTATGGTGTGTGCGTGTGTATGGTGTGTGCGTGTGTGTATGGTGTGTGTGTATGGTGTGTGTGCGTGTGTATGGTGTGTGCGTGTGTATGGTGTGTGCGTGTGTGTATGGTGTGTGTGTGTATGGTGTGTGTGTGTGTATGGTGTGTGTGTATGGTGTATGTGTGTGTGTGTGTATGGTGTATGTGTGTGTATGGTGTGTGCGTGTGTATGGTGTGTGCGTGTGTATGGTGTGTGCGTGTGTGTATGGTGTGTGCGTGTGTATGGTGTGTGCGTGTGTATGGTGTGTGCGTGTGTGTATGGTGTGTGTGTGTGTATGGTGTGGGTGTGTATGGTGTGTGTGTGTGCGTCACCTTGCTCATCTCCTCCAGTATGTCCTCCTTCCTCTTGTCCTTGGGGATGGAGCCGATGAAGAGCCTGCAGTTGTCCAGACTCACACACACCCCCACAAACTTCCCCGGGCGGATCTCATGGTTATCCAGCATCTGGATGGCTCTCTGGGCTGCCTCTCTGGGGGGAGAAGGGGAGAGGGAGGTTACCTGGGGAGGGAGGGAGGTTGTGTTTGGGAGGGTGTACAGCCTACCTGGTGGAGTACAGTCTACCTGGTGGAGTACAGTCTACCTGGTGGAGTACAGTCTACCTGGTGGAGTACAGTCTACCTGGTGGAGTACAGTCTACCTGGTGGAGTACAGTCTACCTGGTGGTGTACAGCCTACCTGGTGGAGTACAGCCTACCTGGTGGTGTACAGTCTACCTGGTGGTGTCCAGTCTACCTGGTGGTGTCCAGTCTACCTGGTGGTGTACAGTCTACCTGGTGGTGTCCAGTCTACCTGGTGGTGTACACCGTACCTGGTGGAGTACAGCCTACCTGGTGGTGTACAGTCTACCTGGTGGTGTACAGTCTACCTGGTGGTGTACAGCCTACCTGGTGGAGTACAGCCTACCTGGTGGTGTACAGTCTACCTGGTGGTGTACAGCCTACCTGGTGGTGTCCAGTCTACCTGGTGGTGTACAGTCTACCTGGTGGTGTACACCGTACCTGGTGGAGTACAGCCTACCTGGTGGTGTACAGTCTACCTGGTGGTGTCCAGTCTACCTGGTGGTGTCCAGTCTACCTGGTGGTGTACAGCCTACCTGGTGGTGTCCAGTCTACCTGGTGGTGTCCAGTCTACCTGGTGGTGTACAGTCTACCTGGTGGAGTACAGCCTACCTGGTGGTGTCCAGTCTACCTGGTGGTGTACAGCCTACCTGGTGGTGTCCAGTCTACCTGGTGGTGTACAGTCTACCTGGTGGTGTACAGTCTACCTGGTGGAGTACAGCCTACCTGGTGGTGTCCAGTCTACCTGGTGGTGTCCAGTCTACCTGGTGGTGTCCAGCCTACCTGGTGGTGTACGGCCTACCTGGTGGTGTCCAGTCTACCTGGTGGTGTCCAGTCTACCTGGTGGTGTCCAGCCTACCTGGTGGTGTACGGCCTACCTGGTGGTGTACATAACGAAGGCGTAGCCCCGGTTCTCTCCGCTGAACTCCATCATGAGCCTGAACTCGTAGATTCTGCCGGCTCTCTCGAACACCGGCACCAGCTCATCCTCATACATGTCCCTGGGGATCTTCCCCACAAACACCTCACAGCCCCGGGGGGGCGGGGGCCCCTCCCAGCCTGGGGGGGGGGGGGAGGGGAAAGAGAAGAGGGGAGTGGGGAGGGGTGGTAGAATAAATTATTTTTATGGGAAATATTGAGCACACTTTCCTAAACTCCTGGGGCCTGGCGTGTTACACGGTACACACGTGGCCTATCACACTTCCAGTTAACCATGTCACACACGTCTGTACAAGTGTAAAACTACAGGATCATCCAGCAGGAAAAGTAGGCTACAACCATGGTTCCAACACACACACACACACACCTGGTGGGGGTCCGCCAAACTTCCTCTGGCCGTTCTCCTGGACCATGCTGTAGCCGGTTTTCTCCATGAGCGCGAGCAGAGCCGCTTCGTTCGGACTGTCAGTTCCGCCGTCTTCGTGCATCAGCGCGCTGCAAGCGTCTCCGTTCATTATCCTCCTCCACGGTTAGCTCGCTAGCTACTTACCGGCTGTCGTGACAGAGACGAATTTAAGCTCCTTTTCTTCATTATCGTTGGTTAGCTAGAGAGCTCGTTTACTTTTACAAACAGTATGTGAGGAATTTATAGAGATAACAGACTTTTCGGTGATAAATGACGAGTGTTAGTTAAAGGAGAATTAGCCAGCTAGCTAGTGTTATCTCAGGCTAGCTAGCTCTAGCTAGCTGCTACCCTACCGGAGTTACTGCAGCTAAAGACCGGAGAGGAACCAACGGTAATATAACGGTAGAATATAAAACGATTTCTAGCACACTTTAGTCACTTACCAACCGTGGTCTTTTACTATTTTAATAAAATTGCAAATTTCCAATAGATAACTGTCAGACTTTCAGGTTATTTATCTAAACTTAAGAGGACAAAACTCTTCGCTATAAATTCTCCTCACTAATGTAGACTTGGGTCATACGACACCCCGTTTTCAGCCAATCAGCGCCTGTTTTCCAGTCATAAAGGCGGGATATTCCAGAAATTATTTTTATTCAGCCCATTACACAATTTATTCACTTTTTAGTTTATTTTTCTGTTTTGATCAAAATTACACTGACTTTAATGTTAACATTAAACAATTTCACCTTTACATGCAGGTCGAAATGCACACATTGGCTGAGTTAATTATATACAGAAAAAAAAAGAAAAAAAAGAATCAAGGTGCATAGTTCTAACAATAGGCCTCAATAGGAGTGAAGGATTTAGCCTACCATGAGACTAGGTCTACAATGTCCTTGTGAAGAACAACTCTCCACGAAAAAAATATTAGATCACAAAACAGTTCATTAACCGTTCTATACACTAACCGTTTACTCCCGTATTATTATTATTTTCCACCCTGTTCTTTCCAACACCCGTTGGTCCGTTACCGTTCGGTATAGGCCTAGTTCCTAAACGGCCATCCAGACGTTGATGGAGACGAAGAAGATGGCGAAGGCCGAGAACAGGGACACCGCGTCCAGGTAGACCATCAGGAACAGCCCGAGGGCTGCACTCATGTAGGCGCTCGCCCGCCTCAAAAGGTATTTTCGCGCCGTTAAGCAGAACTAGGTAAAAAGGAAGGAAAAACATGCTTCTTCTGAGAATAAATTATGCCAAAAACTACCAAGGCGGTTGGCTTTAAATGACAGAGCTTGTTAAAGTTGTGAACGGTTGGACGTTTCTGAACACTAAGGGGCAGCATTCCTCTACCCCGTCATTTCACAGGCATCCAACAACTTTATCTCACTTCTACTCAACAAGTTTGTTTATTCTGTAACACCCCCGAGTAGGACTAATATAGCTACCAGTGAGATCTAGCCTCGCCTCACTGCCTTAAAGCTTTAATTCAGTGAACATGTAAATAGGTTACCATGTATTTTGTCAAAATGTAGCCTACCACGTAACCATGCAAAACACGTTTCCACGATATGGTCTCTAAGCCGTTTGCTCTAATATGTTTTGTAACAGAGCTTACTCCATACTAACAATAGCTCCCGTGTTTGCTAAGCTAGCGGTAGATAAATCCTTTTATTCAGGTTCTCCTAGTGTAGCAGCCGAATAACAGCTGAGATTAACGGTGTGACAACAACCTCAAAGTGCCTGTATGTGTGTGCGGGTGCGGGTGTGTGTAGAGTATTTGTACTTGGTTACTTCCCATCTCTGGTGTACCTGAGCGCTCTGGAAGCTCATGCTGCTAGCATAGCGACAGTACATGGCGTAGTGTTCACAGTTCCACCACAGCAGGCTGAAGTTTGCTAGACCCAGGAGCTTCTCTGCTCTGCGAGCCACCTCCTCTCCCTGTAGGGGGGGCCGGCTAACCAGCTACACACACACATATACACACACATCGTGAGTTTGAATGTGTGTTTGTAAGTAAATGTTTGATGTGTATGTGTGTATCCCACCTTGTCTGTGCGGTTGACGATGATCTCTGATCCATAAGCAAAGTCCTCCACCTTGTCCATCCTGACACTCGCCACCTGAGAGAGCACAGACAGGACCACAGACAGACAGACAGACAGACAGACAGACAGACAGACAGACAGACAGACAGACAGGAAGACAGACATGTCATCAGATAGACAAATTGGCAGGCGGGTAACCAGATACCTTATAGACAGGTATACAGACCAGAGAGAGACCCTTCAGAGTGAGAGAGAGAGACAGGTCCCTCAGACAGACACGTAGAGAGAGACAGGTCCCTCAGACAGACAGGTAGAAAGAGACAGGTCTCTCAGACAGGTAGAGAGAGAGAAAGAGACAGGTCTCTCAGACAGACAGACAGACAGGTAGAGAGAGAGACAGGTCCCTCAGACAGACAGGTAGAGAGAGAGAGAGACAGGTCCCTCAGACAGACACGTAGAGAGACAGGTCCTTCAGACAGACAGGTAGAGAGAGAGAGACAGGTCCCTCAGACAGACAGGTAGAGAGAGAGAGACAAGTCCCTCAGACAGACACGTAGAGAGACAGGTCCCTCAGACAGACACATAGAGAGAGAGACAGGTCCCTCAGACAGACAGGTAGAGAGAGAGAGACAGGTCCCTCAGTCCCCTCACCTTAGCCAGTATCCCCAGCAGGAACCTGGTGTTGGTGACGGTCTGAGCGATGGCGTACAGGTCGTCAGACACGACAGGCAGGATGTCTGGTACCAGATGTGCCACCCTGCCCCCCCCCAGGTACACCCCGTAGTGGGTGAACACAGCCCGGGACACCTCCAGCACGTCCCCACGATCAAACCCAGTGCACCCTCGCTCGCTCCTAGCCCTGCTCTCTCTCTCCTTCCCGCTCTCTCTCTCCTTCCCGCTCTCTCTCTCCTTCCCGCTCTCTCTATCCTTCCCGCTCTCTCTATCCTCTCTCTTGTCGTCCGTCCGGGGCGCGATAAAGAGGAGTCCGAGGAAGTAGAGAGGGAACATGGTGCGGAGAGGAGGAGGAGAGGAAGACTGGAGGAGAGGGTAAGGTAATGAAGAAGAGAGGGTGGAATAGTAGAGGGGAGGATAGATGAAGAGGACTGGAGAAGAGGTGGAGAGGACCGGAGGAGAGGAGAGTGGTCTGGTAGGTCCAGCCTCTAGGCTCTTATAGCAGAGCTTGGCTGGGGATTAGAGTGTAAGGACTGACCTGGGATCAGATCAGAGGTTAGGTGCCACCATGGTGCGCTACGGAGAATGCCTAGGTACCTCCTAGTCCTGGATCTGTTTTAAACTCTTAGATGGATTAGAAAGGTCTGGATTCCTTTCCTACATATTTTCTTACAGAGGGAGGGAGAGCACAAGAGAGGACAAGGAAGGGAGGGAGGGAGGGGGAGGGAGTGAGGGAGGGGGAGAGAGAGAGGGAGGGAGAGAGAGGGAGAGAAAGTGTGTGTAAAGGTGTGAGTCACATGCATCAGTGCGTGTGTGTTTTGTCATGCATCTGTTTGTGAATGTGTCAGCGTGTGTGTCAGTGTGTGTGTGTCAGCGTGTGTGTCGGTGTGTGTGTGTGTCTGTCTGTAACAGATTGTATAAGTAAATGAGCTGAATATTCATCTGTTTCACAATCTAGTAATCAAACCGACCTTACACAACCCCACTCTGTTCTGTAAGCTATACTGTGAGTGTGTGTTTGAAAGCCTGTGTTGGGGCTGGTAGCCACAGTGACCTTACAACACCCCACTCTGTACTCTAACTACTGTGTGTATATACGTGTGTGTGAGCGTGTGTGTATATGTGTGTGTGTGCCTACAGTGAGTTATAGACAGTAGGTAAACAGAGAGTAGATGTCAGGTGTGACTTGGAATCTGAAAGTTTCAGTAACGCACACAATCACACACACACTCTCTCACGCACACACTCTTCTGGGACAGTGACTCCTTCATAGCTTCTGATGTCAGTTATATTTCAGTCGCCTGTATTGGCCACACACACCTAGTCTCTCTGTAACACACACACACACTCTATAAAACACACACACACATTGAGCACCATCTGCTGGTGAGAATCTGTAACTTGTACCTCTTTTATTTACATACTAATATACAATGGATGCGTGAGACAATGCCAAAAATAGATTCTGTACAAAAGCATTTTTACAGTTCAAACACTTTCCCCTCCAACAGACCACACACCTTACACACACACCTTACACACACACACACACACACTTGGGGGAGACAGGACGTTCCTCTCAAACGGAATCCCTCTGCGGAACTTGAAGGCCATTCTAGAACCTTCCGGATGGGTGAGTAGCTGGACTGCAGATCCATGAGGAGGGAGGGAGGAGGATGGAGGGATGAGGAGGGAAGGTCGAGGAGGGAGGAG
>NC_090072.1:957338-969091 GCF_038355195.1 Osmerus mordax | reverse complement strand
CTCTCTCCCTCCTCTCCTCTCTCCCTCCCCTCCTCTCTCCCTCCTCTCCTCTCCCTCCCTTCCTCTCTCCCTCCTCTCTCTCTCCCTCCCTCCCTCCTCTTCTCCTCCTCTCCTCTCTCCCTCCTCTCCTCTCTCCCTCCTCTCTTTCTCCCTCCCCTCCCCCTCTCCCTCCTCTCTCCCTCCCCTCTCCCTCCCCTCTACCTCCTCTCTCCCTCCCCTCCCCTCTCCCTCCTCTCCCCTCTCCTCTCTCCTCTCTCATCACCCTCCCCTTCTTTCCCACTCCCTTTCCTCTCTCTTCTCTGGCTTCAGTCATATCCAATTACACCTAAATACTTGGTGCGCCTTGCTGAATGTCTCAACTGTGTGTGTGTGTGTGTGTGTGTGTACTCTAGACGGCTCGGCCCTAATCATGGCTAGTTTACAAAGGTCTTGTAAAGCAGAACTGCTGCCATAGCAGAGCCCTGGGAGGCCGCCGGCAAGGTCTGGTTCAAATCACCTCTCAAAAAAAACGCCTGGTGACTTGGCGCCTGGCGACAACCGACTCAATAGCCCCGTTGTTCTCCCGCTTCTTGAAAACGACCTACATTTCCCTCCTGCGAGTCTGCAAAGGCCGATGACGTGGATTTCCTTCACACCTTCTAAAATAAGAGACGCTTTCGGTCTTTAAAAAAGGATGTCGGAACGCGCCAAGCTAGCTGGAGCGCGGAGGCTCTTTTCAGTGACTGTGACACGGGTTCTGTGAACCGGACCGGTGGGTCAGACTCGGTAAAACAGCGCC
The DNA here is from genome assembly GCF_038355195.1 of Osmerus mordax. Lineage (NCBI taxonomy): Eukaryota > Metazoa > Chordata > Actinopteri > Osmeriformes > Osmeridae > Osmerus > Osmerus mordax. The sequence continues at coordinate 968,313 of NC_090072.1, read as the reverse complement.
TCAATGGACTCATTAAAAAAAGGAAAACAAACCGTGACTATTTGAGCGCTGCCGATTGTGCGCCGTCTGCCAACTCTGAACGAAGGAAAACTAACAGCTGTAATGAGTACTGATCGTGTCGGTCTGGGATTGTGTTGATATTCATCATCAGTCTATCCGTGTCGTGGCGCTTGGCTACTCCACATTTCTGACAAAATGTGAAAGTACAAGATAAGTTTAGGCCACCGTGTCTGAAACAGCTGCAACCGTTTGGAAAGACTACACGGCAACATTTGACTACATGGCAAATTAAAACATTATAAAGTTTTCATTCCAGCGCGTCAAAACATGTTGTAAAGTTTACCTCGTCCGTTTGCAAGCTGACGGCCGTGTCGTACCGGCAGTGCGTGACGAAGTGCTCGCAGTTGTTCCACATCAGGCTGTACGGTATGGCACCGACGAGATTTTCCGCTCTCTGCGCGACCTCCTCGTTCTCCAGCGGACATTTCTGGAGCGTGCTATCCATCGCGTTGATTAGGATGCACCCGCCGTAAGCAAAGTCCTCCACTGAGTCCACGCGGATACTGGCGTTCTTGGACAGAACACCGAGTAGGAGCCTTGTGTTGGTCACCATGACCTGGGTCTGACTCTTGTCGCTCGTGAGCACTGGGAGTATGTCCGGGATGAGGTGCGCGACACGGTTCTCTCCCAGGTAGATACCGAAGTGAATAAACAAGGTCCGGGGGACCTCCAAGAGGTCGCCCCGCTGATAGCGAGGCGCCCCGTTCCTGTCCCGGTCACACTGCCTCGTCTCCCGCTTCTGCTCCTGCCTCTCCGGCCCCGCCGCGAGATGGCTAAACAGCTTGAGATGTGCGAGCAGGAAAACCTTTTCCCAGATGAACGTGAGCAAGTCTAACATTTTGAGGCGGAGAAGATTTCTTGTCCCAGGGACGCTCGAGACTCAACGGCATCTTCACCTCGCCGACACACCGCGAAATGGGGGCTCCGTGACATCATGAGGAATTCGGGGTTCCGATTGGTTGTCGAAACTTAGAGAGAGAAAGAGGTAGAGAGAGAGAGCGAACTCCCTTTGCACGACAGGAGCTTGAGAAGGGAAGAGATGGGCGCAGATTCTGTTGTCATTCACGACCGTCAGTGAGGCGTGGGCTACAGAATGCACGACCGCATCTGTCGCGGCGCTACCGGTGTGGCAATAACACATGCACCACAGTCCAGTTGCCCTCGAGCCCACAGGAATTGCGTTGGAGGCCCGAATTCCAAAGAAGCGTCGTGTTTCATTTAACTGGAATCGTCAAATGATTCATATATAATTATTATTTTCAATCTTTTTATGATTAGTGTAATCTCATGTGTGTGTGAGAGACACAGAGAGGGAGAGAGAGAGAGAGAGAGAGAGAGAGAGGGAGATGGAGAGAGAGAGAGAGAGAGAAGGAGGGAAAGAGAGAGAGAGAAGTAGGGACAGAGAGAGAGAGACAGCAGACTTTGAGCTGGAAAGTCTGTAGTCTTGGTTGGCTGAGGAGGAAGACCACAGTGCTGTCGCCATATGGCAGTCATTAAGTCGTCACACACACACACTCTTACACTTTGACTAGAACGCACACCCACTTACACACAAGTACACACTCTTATGCACCCAGTTACACAGCCCAGACTTTCTCCACACACACAGGCTTTCACACACACACACACACACACACACACACACATACTCAGCAGTTAAGCGTTGACTGTGTCCACATGGTAAGAGACACATCCTTCTCATTTCCAAGGTAACCGGCCAGTGATTGGCCGAGAGCACAAGCTGAGCAATGTTGCGGTTTCATTGGTCTGGGGCATTCTACCACAGAACCCTCCAATCACAAGCCCCTTCCACATAGCTAACATTCTCCTCACTGTTAACAGTTATAGAACACAGCTCCAGAAGTCTGGTTCCACCAGGAACAGTTCTAGAACACAGTTCCAGAACTCTCGCTGGTTCCACCATTCTGACATCCCATACATTCAGTACAGATCCCCATGGCAACAGGCAAGCTCACGAAGTGAGTCTGTATTCTAAGACAAACACGACTTGTCATGGTCTTAAACCCATACTAGGAGACTGCTTGGTTTGTGAAGAAGGGTATTCCCACGGTCACACATGGGACATGAATCCGGATCACCCCAAGCCTGCAATACATGTGTCTTTAGCTATGTGAACCTTGGTATGGATGCAACACACACAGTTGCCTGTTGTGAAAAGTTTGTTTTGGGGTGTGTGTGTGTGAAAGCCTGTGTGTATGTGTTTGTGTGTGAAAGCCTGTGTTTGTGTGTGTGTGTGTGTGTGTGTGTGAAAACCTGTTTGTGTGTGTGTGTGTGTGTGTGAAATCCTGTGTGTGTCTTATCCTCTCCCCTCCTCCACTGTTCATTCCTGCTTCTCCATTTTAAAAGGAGGAAAGGATTAGAGGGGAGTGTGGTGAGTGAGAAGGAAGAATACACACACACACACACACACACACACACACACACACACACACACACACACACACACACACACACACACACACACACACACACTGCCCTCTCCCCACTGAGACAGTTAAAGAGCGCTGATTGACATGAGAGATGAGGCCTGCCTGAGGTGTGTGTGTTTACACAATAACTGTGCCTGGCATGGGGCTAATGACCTTCCACTGCTTGGGGGAGGAAAGGATGAGGAGAGGAGGGGGGAGGAGGGGGAGGGGGGAGGAGGGGAGGAGAGGAGGGGGGAGGAAAGGATGAGGAGAGGAGGGGGGAGGAGGAGGAGAGGAGGGGGGAGGAGGGGGAGGGGGGAGGAGGGGAGGAGAGGAGGGGGGAGGAAAGGATGAGGAGAGGAGGGGGGAGGAGGAGGAGAGGAGGGGGGAGGAAAGGATGAGGAGAGGAGGGGGGAGGAGGAGGAGAGGAGGGGGGAGGAAAGGATGAGGAGAGGAGGGGGGAGGAGGAGGAGAGGAGGGGGGAGGAAAGGATGAGGAGAGGAGGGGGGAGGAGGAGGAGAGGAGGGGGGAGGAAAGGATGAGGAGAGGAGGGGGGAGGAGGAGGAGAGGAGGGGGGAGGAGAGGAGGGGAGGAGAGGAGGGGGGAGGAGGAGGAGAGGGACGGGGGAGGAGAAAAAGGTAGAGGAGGAGGAGAGGGGGAGGAGAGGGGGAGGAGAGGAGGATGGAGGGACTTTATTGAAACACTGCTGGGGTCTTTGCTTGTTATGGTGATCTCTCTCTCTCTCTCTGTGTGTGTGTGTGTGTGTCGTAAACAGAAAAGATGACGGATGAGGAGTCATTTATCTCTATTCATCCTCTGTGGCATCAGTGTGTGTGTGACAGAGTGTGTGACAGTGTGTGTGTGTTTATCTGTGTGAGAGAGCAAGTGTTGGAGAAAGTGTGTGTCTGTACGAGTGTTCGTGGTCATCCATCTCTGCCACAGAGAAACCAAAACATGATGAGAACAGATGAGGGGAAGGATGGAAGGATGAGGGGTGGAGGGATGAGGGGAAGGATGAGATGTGGGGTGGAGGGATGAGGGGAAGGATGGAGGGAAGAGGTGAAAGGATAAGGAGAGGGATGGAGGGTTGATCCATAGCTACAGCCTTGATTAATTAACTCCTCAGACAACCACTCTCCCTCCCTCTCTCTCTTTCTCTCCCATTGTAATTCCTGACAACCAAGCTGAAAAAGCCTTGATGGATGGTCCTGTTCCTTTCTTTAGGGATAGACACACACACACACACACTGGTGACTTGTTCGGAATCCAACTTCTGTTAAATCTGTCTCCTCAATCAAAAAAAAATGGAGAGTTGAGAGACTGAGAAAGAGAGTCGACCGAGAATGAACTCTGGAAAACATTGTTTTCGGTATCTAATATGACTCCTTTGAACTTACATTTGACTCCAGTACATAATGAATATGACTCCATTGAACTTACATTTGACTCCAGTACATAATGAATATGACTCCATTGAACTAAATGGTCACTCGTTAGTTGAATACTTCAGATTGACTTCACGTGATTCAACTTGAATTGATTTGTTGTGCATGAACAAGTCACTTTCCATCTGTCTTACACACACAAATACACAGTCTCACACACACACACTCTGTCTTACACTCCCCCCCCCCCCCCACCCACCCTGCCTGTATCCTGTTGACAGCTTGACCTTTGACCTTTGCTTCCTGTGTCAAATAAGAGTATGAAGAGCCTGCTGGTTCTCCCCCCTCCCCCCCAGGCTCTGCTTGATAAACACACGCACACACACACACACGCGTGCGCACACGCACACACGCACACACGGAAGTAGCCAATGAACAGTGAAACTGTTAAACTTATTTATTTCATTTAATATTTCATAAAGGCCTGAGTAGTGAGCTTAGGCTAGCGATGAAGCTAGCAGGGATTGCTAGCTAACACAGCTTAGCATGAGCTAGCTTGTGTTCTTCCACATATCCTCAGGCTAGCATGATGCTAGCTTACATAAGGCACTCTTTAGCATAGCGAAGGCTAACAACTAGCTAACAGTAGCTAGACGTTCTTCATTTAATACCCATGTAGTTCAGTACAAATACACACACACACACAGTTTAAACCTCTATTGAGGTGGACCAGTGAGCTAGCTCTCACACATCGAAACATAATTATTATAATTAGTGGTTTAGTGTTATTGATTATGTTTTTATTTGGCACATAATCATTGAAGGCAATCAGCTGGTCTAGAATCGATTCCATTCCGATTCTGCTTTTCATCTTGACACCTTTCTTTCATTCTCTCACTAATGTGAGTTATTTATTTTTTCTTCCCTCTCTCTTCCCTGTCTCCATCCAACTCGTATTTATCCTGTTATCTCCTCCTCTCCCCTCAGTCCACCAGTGACTTGAGATCAGGAAGGCCTTTCAGCTTCAGGTCCAGCAGCATCTGACCATATGCCTTACCCTGGAGGAGGAGAGGGGAGGGGAGAGGAGGAGGAGAGGGGAGAGGACAGGGGAGGGGAGAGGAGGAGGAGAGAGGAGAGGGGAGGGGAGGAGGAGAGGGGAGAGGAGGAGGAGAGGGGAGGGGAGAGGCGAGAGGAGGAGGAGGAGAGGGGAGGAACATGTAGAGAAAGGAAAGGAGAGAGAGGGAAGGGGAGAGGAGAGGGGAGGGGAGAGGAGGAGGAGAGGGGAGAGGAGGAGGAGGAGAGGGGAGGAACATGTAGAGAAAGGGAAGGAGAGAGAGGGAAGGGGAGAGGAGGAGGAGAGGGGAGGGGAGAGGAGGAGGAGAGGAACATGTAGAGAAAGGGAAGGAGAGAGAGGGAAGGGGAGAGGAGGAGGAGAGGGGAGAGGAGGAGGAGGAGAGGAACATGTAGAGAAAGGGAAGGAGAGAGAGGGAAGGGGAGAGGGGAGGGGAGAGGAGGAGGAGGAGAGGAACATGTAGAGAAAGGGAAGGAGAGCGAGGGAAGGGGAGAGGAGGAGGAGGGGAGAGGAGGAGGAGGAGAGGAACATGTAGAGAAAGGGAAGGAGAGAGAGGGAAGGGAAGGGGAGAGGAGGAGGGGAGAGGAGGAGGAGGAGAGGAACATGTAGAGAAAGGGAAGGAGACAGAGGGAAGGGGAGAGGAGGAGGAGGAGGAGGGGAACATGTAGAGAAAGGGAAGGAGACAGAGGGAAGGGGGGATATAAAGAAGGTGAGAATTGAAAACCAAAAACACTGTTGAGTGTGAGACTGAGTGCGTGTGTGTGTGTGAATGTGAGAGAATGTGTGTGTGTGTGTGTGAGAAGAGCGCCTTTGAAGTTTGCTAAATTCCAGCAAGCTACTAAAACGTTTACTGGACTGGTGTCACCCAAAGCCCAAGGTGTTGGGGAGAGGAGGCGGAGGGGAGGGTCCAGAAGGAAGGAGAGGAGAGAAGGGGAGAGGAGGAGGGGGAGAGGAGGGCTGGAAGAGTGTGTGTGGTGTGTGTGATACCTGAGGGTCGCTGCGTAGAGAAGCCACCCCTCCCCCCCCAAGAGAACTCTGCAGCACGAAGTTCAGACCATGGATCCCAGGCAGCTCGTACCTACACACACACACACACACACACACACGACATGCAACTTCAGTTATTAGCCCCAGTTAACATAATCAATGTCAGACTTACAGCCCTAGGCTGCCTGCCTCTGAACGCACACACACAGACACACACACAGACACACACACAGACACACACACAGACACACACACAGACACACACACAGACACACACACACACACACACAGACACACACACATGCAGACACACACACACGCAGACACACACACAGACATACACACGCAGACACACACAGACACGCAGACATACACGCAGACACACACACACACGCAGACACACACACAGACACAGACACGCAGACACACACACAGACACAGACACGCAGACATACACACACACGCAGACACACACACAGACACAGACACGCAGACACACACACAGACACAGACACGCAGACATACACGCAGACACACACACACACGCAGACACACACACAGACACGCAGACATACACGCAGACACACATACACAGACACTCCCCGGCTCACAGCAAACCCCCTGGTTGTGAACAGACCAGCTGTAATCGGAGATAGAGGCCGTAAACATCTGGATCCTATGTTGTTAACAAAGATGATGTCAACATTCACGCTGCTGATACACCATCATTACACATGACACACCCACACACACCTCTGCTGCCTGTAAAACAGCATGACTCTCTCTCTCTCTCACACACACACACACACACACACACCCACACACACCTCTGCTGCCTGTAAAACAGCATGACTCTCTCTCTCACACACACACACACACACACACCTCTGCTGCCTGTAAAACAGCATGACTCTCTCTCTTTCACACACACACACACACACTCACACACACACTCACACACTCATTACACCGCCTCTCCTAGCTACCATGACATACACACATACATTGACACATTCACATGTAGACACACACACACATGTAGATACACACATGTAGACACACACACACACACACACGTAGACACACAGATACACACATGTAGACACACAGATACACACATGTAGACACACACACACACATGTAGATACACACATGTAGACACACACACACACACACACGTAGACACACAGATACACACATGTAGACACACAGATACACACATGTAGACACACAGATACACACGTAGACACACAGATACACACATGTAGACACACAGATACACACGTAGACACACAGATACACACATGTAGACACACAGATACACACGTAGACACACAGATACACACATGTAGACACACAGATACACACGTAGACACACAGATACACACATGTAGACACACAGATACACACATGTAGACACACAGATACACACATATAGACACACAGATACACACACGTAGACACACAGATACACACATGTAGACACACAGATACACACGTAGACACACAGATACACACATGTAGACACACAGATACACACATGTAGACACACAGATACACACATGTAGACACACAGATACACACGTAGACACACAGATACACACATGTAGACACACATACACACGTAGACACACAGATACACACATGTAGACACACAGATACACACATGTAGACACACAGATACACACATGTAGACACACAGATACACACGTAGACACACAGATACACACATGTAGACACACAGATACACACGTAGACACACAGATACACACATGTAGACACACAGATACACACGTAGACACACAGATACACACATGTAGACACACAGATACACACATGTAGACACACAGATACACACATGTAGACACACAGATACACACGTAGACACACAGATACACACACGTAGACACACAGATACACACATGTAGACACACGTAGACACACAGATACACACATGTAGACACACAGATACACACATGTAGACACACAGATACACACATGTAGACACACAGATACACACGTAGACACACAGATACACACATGTAGACACACAGATACACACATGTAGACACACAGATACACACATGTAGACACACAGATACACACGTAGACACACATGTAGACACACGTAGACACACAGATACACACATGTAGACACACAGATACACACGTAGACACACAGATACACACATGTAGACACACAGATACACACGTAGACACACAGATACACACATGTAGACACACAGATACACACATGTAGACACACACACACATGTAGACACACACACATGTAGACACACACACACACACATGTAGACACACACACATGTAGACACACACACACACACATGTAGACACACACACACATGTAGACACAGGTATGTAAAGCCAGGTGTGACCCCGCCTGCGTACCGTGTGACAGCGTTGGGTGTGTCCTGCTCTATCAGGTGACTGAAGTGTTCCTGCACCACAGCCACTGTCAGGTGTTTCTTCAGGTAGGGGAAGAAGAGAGGGTGGCGCGCTATCACACCTGCACACACACACACACACACACACACACACACACACACAATGACTATAGAGAGAGAGAGTGAGGGAGATAGAGTGTATGTGCATATGTGTTTTTGGTGTTGTGTGTGTATATATGTGAGGTGTGTGTGTGTATGTGAGGTGTGTGTGTGTGTGTGTGAGGTGTGTGTGTATGTGAGGTGTGTGTGTGTGTGTGAGAGGTGTGTGTGTATGTGAGGTGTGTGTGTGTGTGTGAGGTGTGTGTGTGTGTGTATGTGAGGTGTGTGTGTGAGGTGTGTGTGTGTGTGTGTGTGAGGTGTGTGTGTGAGGCGTGTGTGTGTGAGGTGTGTGTGTGTGTGTGTGTGTGAGGTGTGTGTGTATGTGAGGTGTATGTGTGTGAGGTGTGTGTGTGTGAGGTGTGTGTAGTTACCTATGTTAGCAGAGTCTCCCTTGTCTCCACTGCGCGTGTAAGCCAGGTCCTCTACACGATAACTCACAGACCCACTAGGGAGATCTGGGGGGGGAGGGGAGGAGGGAGGGAGGGAGAGGAGGAGGGGGGGGAGGGAGGGAGGAGGAGGAGGGGAGGGAGGGAGGGAGGAGGAGGGGGGGGGGGGAGAGAGGGAGGAGGAGCGGGGGGAGGAGGAGGGAGAGGGGGGAGGAGGGAGGAGGGGGGGGGAGGAGGAGGGAGGGAGGGAAAATGGGGACAGAGAGGAATCTCTAAATCTGGATGCAAGCGAACAGACACAGATGTACGTGTGCTGTTTGTACTCAGAAGTGCTAAAGGTTCATTTGATTATAAACAAGAGCCAGTTAGCTGCAGCAAAGCACAGTGTTGTACATAGTACACCTAGGGTGTAGAGTGTAGTTCTCATGGCCTCCTGTTCTGTGTGCGTGTTCTAGATGTTTCCCTGCTCCAACACACCTGATTAGGTTGAACGGGTCGTTATCAAGCTCAACAGAAGCTTGGTGACGAGCTGTTCATCTGAACCAGGTGTGTTGGAGCAGGGAAACATCTACAACGTGCAGGACAGGGGGGCTAGAGGACTAGGATTGAGAACCACTGATTCAGATAAAAGCAACTCTCAATGAATAATGTACCTGTAAGAGGCGTGTCTTCAGGGGGGGTGGGCGGGGCTTCCAGCTCAGCTGACTCTAGCTCCGCCTCCCGCAAGGTCTCCACCAGCTCTCCACCAATGTGCATGTCCACCTGCAGTAACATCATAAATCAATCAGCCAATCAGAGGGTGTCTGTGGATGAGTGGGCCAATCAGAGTGTGCGGTGGGGTCAGCTGACCTGCAGCAGGGACTTGGGATGCAGGAAGAAGAAGGGCTTCAGAACAGGAGACCTGCAGGAGAGGAGAGAGAGAGGGAGTAGAGGTGTGTGTGTGTGTGTGTGTGTGTGTGTGTGTGTGGAGGTGTGTGTGTGTAGGTGTGTATATCAGTGTGTGTGTGGAGGGTCTTACACTCTGGGTCTTCCACCTACGATTCCTGTGAGCCCTGGAGCTGGAGAGAGAGATGCTCTTCATCATCATCATCATCATCATCATCATCACCATCATGAACACGGCTTCTAAGCAACCAGCACATGCACACACACACACAGACAGATACACACACCACACACATGCACACACACACACAGACAGATACACACACACCACACATGCACACACACACACAGACAGATACACACACCACACACATGCACACACACACACTTAAAGCCTGAGCTGCAGAATCCTGGTGAACCAAATTGACTCCTCCTATCTCAGTGTTACTGAGGCTGAACCTAGCAGAAGAATGTGTGTGTGTGTGTGTGTGTCCCACGTGGTCTGAACTGTGTGTGAGTGGAGGGGTGTGTGTGTGTGTGTGTTTGTGACCGTGGTCTGAACTGTTCACACTAAACAGAAATCCAGATCCATGAGGACACAACCTCTCTTAGGAAAAACAGCCCCCTAACGTTGCCAAACGCCTGTCTGTGTGTGAGTGTGTGTATCTGTCTGTGTGTGTGTGAGTGTGTGTATCTGTCTGTGTGTGTGTGAGGGTGGGTGTCTGTCTATCTGTGTGTGTGTGTGTAAGGGTGGGTGTGTGTGTATCTGTCTGTGTGTGAGGGTGTGTATCTGTCTGTGTGTGTGTGAGGGTGGGTGTCTGTCTATCTGTGTGTGTGTGTGTAAGGGTGGGTGTGTGTGTATCTGTCTGTGTGTGTGTGAGGGTGGGTGTCTGTCTGTGTGTGTGTGTGTGTGTGTGTGTATCTGTCTGTGTGTGTGTGAGGGTGGGTGTCTGTCTGTGTGTGTCTGTGTGTGTGTGTGTATCTGTGTGTGTGTGTGTGTGTGTCTGTGTGTGTGTGTGTGTGTATCTGTGTGTGTGTGTGTGTCTGTGTGTGTGTGTGTATCTGTGTGTGTGTGTGTGTGTGTGTGTGTATCTGTGTGTGTGTGTGTGTATATCTGTGTGTGTGTCTGTCATCTTACCCATGCCTGTGCCAGCAGGTGCTATCTCTCTGGCGAAGACTTCCAGAGCTTTCTTCTGTCTGTGAA
>NC_090072.1:944838-952338 GCF_038355195.1 Osmerus mordax | reverse complement strand
GCGTGCGTGTGTGTGTGTGTGTGCGTGTGTGTGTGTGCGTGTGTGTGTGTGTGCGTGCGTGTGTGTTTACCTTCCTCCTGCCAGCAGATCATAGTCGTCTCTCTCCCACCCAAACTGCCAGAGATAAAACAGAGACATTAAACACACACACACACACACACACACACACGCACACACACACACAAAGCTGCAGAGTTTAAACACAGTTCACAGTTGTTACAATTCTTGATTCACAATACACATGCAACTATATTATACACATTCTCACACACACACACAGCCCCCCCCACACACACAGCCCCCCCACACACACAGACCCCCCCACACACACCCCGACACACACAGCCCCCCCACACACACACCCCCCCCACACACACACCCCCACACACACACAGCCCCCCCCACCCCCACCCCCACACACACAGCCCCACCCCAAAACCCCCCCACACACACAGCCCCCCCCACACACAGCCCCCCCCCCACACACACACCCACACACACACCCCCACACACACACAGCCCCCCCCACACACACACCCCCCCCCCACACACACACCCCCACAGCCCCACCCCAAAACCCCCCCCACACACACACAGCCCCCCCACACACACAGCCCCCCCCCCACACACCCCCACACACAGTCGTACCGTGTGCATGAGCGGTCCCAGTGCTACAGCACTGTCCACACACCTCCCTGTGACCACAATGTCAGCACCCTGGTCCAGACACCTCTGGATGGGGACTGCACTGGGGGGGCGGGGAAACAAGGAGGAATGTTCCAGAACTCTGTTGTTAAGGGTTACAATGTGAACGTTCTATTGTCATAACAACTGCAGCCCTGCTCTCCATTGGTCCACAAACCTTTATGTTCTACAGCAGAGTCATGGAGAAGGGTGTGTGTGTGGCGTGATGTATGTGGTGTGTGTGTGAGAGTGTGTGTGTGTGTCCTACCCCAGATAAGCATTCATACTATGGACGGTTTTAGGAAGCCTCTTTTTGCTCATTCCATCAGCCATCCTCAACTCTGAGAGAGAAGCTTTCTAGAGGAGAGGAAGGGAGGAGGAGAGGAGGAGGGAGTGGGGGGAAGAGGGGGGGAGGAGAGGAGTGGAGGGGGAGAGAGGAGAGAGGAGGGGGAGAGAGGGAGAGAGGAAGGAGGAGAGAGAGGAAGGGAGAGGAAAGGAGAGGAGTGGAAGGGACAGGAGCATGTAGATCAGATAACTAAAAGGGAGTGCATGATTTAGGATGTAGAACAAGTCGATGTCACGTCCTTACATGAGGCATGAGGTCATCTCCGGTCACCACGGCAACCTTGAGCGGTAGGCCGGCCTTGTTAACCACTTCCTGGATGGCTGCGGCACAGGCCAGAGGGTTGACCCCCCCAGCGTTACTGACCACACGGATACCTGCCGCACACACACACACACATATTACACCCAAATATCACACACACACACACATAGTACACACAGATATCACACACACTCACTCAGTCTCACACACAGACACACACACCTTTCTTTGTGGATGTCGTTGATGAAGGGAGCGATGGCTACTTGGACGAAGTCTGGAGCATAGCCCATGTTCTAGGAGAGGAAGATTATATATTACTGATATACCACTGAAGCACCGTGATGATATGGATGGATGATGGATGGATGATGGATGGATGATGGATGGATGAGAGAGCCTCACAGGCATCTTGGTCTTGCGGCGGTGAAGCAGAGACATGGTGATCTCACTGAGGTAGTCAAACACCAGGAAGTCCAGCTTTCCTCCATAGATCAGCTGTGGCACTGGGAGAACACACACGTATCACATATCACACGTATCACACACACGGATATCACAGAATCACACAACGGAAAACGTACACACAAACAAACATGACACAAAATAAATGAATGAGACATCTAACTTTTAGTCTATGTAGGGTAAAGGTTGGCTTCAAGTCACATGACAGACAACCTAGCAACCTTGTACGACAGTAATATTCACTGACGGTTGTATCACTGGGCTAGCTGGCTGGCTAACTCCGAAGGTCCTTACCGGAGGTTGCAGTGTCCCCCCAAAAGCCAGACGCGCATCCTATCCGAATGGTTTTCTCCGCCGAGGAAGAATATAGTCTGGTCCTTTCTCTGTACAAACACCCGTCTCTCGCACTTTCTGATGTTGCTGGAAGCGATCGGCCGTCGATACAAAAGTGCAGGTGGTTCTCGTGAGAGATGCATGCGACAACCGTTGTAAAGAAGACGCGTGGACAGTACGAATTAGATGTGAAAAATGCGACATTATAAAACAACTTTATGTTATATAATTTTAAGGAGTCTGCTCTAAATTCAAGGTAGCGGGAGAAACATGGACCCGTCCGTCAACAAAAACAGTCCGTGTAGAATCTAGCGTGTGTAGTGACCTGGCCGGAACCATTCTTCAGTCACTACATTGTAGTTGCTAACTACGGCCGGTAGGTGGCGGTCAGTTACAATAAAATTACTGAACCGAGCCACACAAACTAAGAACAACTAGAACCACACAACTAGAACTAGTCCAAACGGAAGTAGATAGATATGGTCTGACGGAAGTTGGAAAAAGTAAATGTGAACGATTAGGCATTTCAAGGTTTTTTTCAACATGTAGGCTAATATAGTGCGAGTGGATACAGAGTACTGTACTCACGGAGTACAAGTAGGCTTGTGTTTTTATCTCAGCCCAGAGTCACAGACTCCTGAAAACACAAGTTAAGTTTTGAAACATAATAATCTTCTCGTTTCACAACGAAGACTGGGTTATCAATCAGTCGTGACTAATCACATGCATTGATCAGACTGGAAGTTACAAAGTCACTTTCCAGAAACGAGTTCCTACAGGATGTTACCTTACCGTATTTGGAGCATGTGTGTGTGTGTGGGCAGTAGTTGTGTGTGTGTGTGTGTGAGTGTGTGAGTGTGTGTGTGTGTGTGTGTGTGAGTATGTGAGTATGGGCTGTGAGTGTCATTAGGACAGCTCTGAAGGACAGACAAGCTCTTCCAAATAACTCCTGTGTCATCAAAACATTAGAGGGAGAAAGAGAATGAGAGAGAGTATGAGTGTGAGTGGGGAGGGGAGAGAGAATGAGAGAGAGAGTATGAGTGTGTGTGGGGAGGGGAGAGAGAATGAGAGAGAGAGTATGAGTGTGAGTGGGGAGGGGAGACAGAGAGGAGAAAGGAGTGAGAAAGAGAGAGAGGTTGAGACTGCAAGGTGAGGGGGATAGAGAGAGGGGAGGGAGGGGGGCGGGAGAGATGTCTGCAAACTCCCCGACCCCCCCCTCCCAAAAAAAACACTTTAAACAACATCAAGTGAGTACACTGAGACCTCAGTGTTGCACAACAGTGTTTGTGTGTGTTAGACAAACAGTGACTAACCATGAGCTGGACATCACACACACACACACACACGAACATCACACACAAACACGGACATCAACACACACACACACACAGACAATCACACACCTGCACACACACACCCCACAGACCCAGTGTGGTTTAAGCAGGGGGGACAGAGAGAAGAGGAAGCAGTACTCAGAAGAAGAGAGAACGATGGAGAGACGACTCACACTGGTTTGTCTGGGCCTGCTTTGCCCTGGCCTCTGCCTTGGTAGGACGGACGAGGGAGGAAGGAGGGATGACTATGGACGGTGGAGGAAAAAGAGGATGATTTTTAGAGAAGAGAAAGAAATAGAGAAGATTTTAGAGAGAGATAGTTAAGGATGATTTGGGAAATGAGAATTGGAAGAAGTGTTGACAGAAAGGAAGAGAGGATGAAACATCTTTAGTACTTTGGAGCAGCAGAGTTTGTTTATGTTTGTCTTAAAACGACACATTTCACATCAGCATATTTTGTGTATGTGTCAAGTAACTAATTTAAATACAGAATTATGTAATTGTGTATTCAATGTTTAAATATACCAATTCAAAACACATTTGAGTGTCGCTTCATACAATGTTTATCTCATTGGTTCTAGTATTTCTATTTCTTTAGAAACCATTTTGATTCAGTGTTAGTGTAGCTAGGTTAGCTAGGTTCTCATTACAGCGTATCTAACAGATCTGTCTGCACAGGGGTGGGCATGTTCTGTACGTTTGAGCCTTATACTGATAGGCTACTGAGCTGGAATTGATTGGTCAAAAGCATCAGTACTTTTTTTTTAATGTACAAAGTAGTGCTGTCAAACGATTAAAATATTTAATCGCGATTAATAGTCATAGTCATAGTTAACTCGCAATTAATCGCAATTAATCGCACATTTTTATCTATTGTAAATGTCCCTTGATTTCTTTTTGTCCCATTATTTTTTCTCATTTTAATGCTCTTATCAACATGAAAAGTGGATCGGATTGCTTAGTGCCAATTTTTTTTAAAATTGAAAACAACATTGCAATCGCCTGGTTTTGACGACGGGGGCGGAGAATTTGCATCAGCTGTGTGCTTGGCCATCAAGTGGTATTTCAGACTGGACGTGCTGCGATGATAGCTCAGTTCACAATGACAAAACACACAGATCACTTTGGTCTTGTCAATGGAACCATTTGGCAAGTTTTTAAAAGTAAACTTTCCATTCAGATCTTATTGAAGAAAAAAATTGACGCGTTTAACTGACAGCACTAGTACAGTTAAGTTAAACACAGTCGTATAGAGGTGGTGAGTTTCTACTGTGGCAGCAGTCAAAATGATGTTTACCCTCTCCTCTCCCTCCCCTGACCCTACCTCTGTCTCTCTCACCCTCCCTCCCCCACTTCCCCCTACCTCTGTCTCTCTCAACCCTCCCTTCCCTCCTCCCCCTACCCCTGTCTCTCTCACCCTCCTCCCCTCCTCCCCTACCTCTGTCTCTCTCACCCTCCCTCCTCCCCCTACCTCTGTCTCTCTCACCCTCCCTCCCTCCTCCCCCTACCTCTGTCTCTCTCACCCTCCCTCCTCCCCCTACCTCTGTCTCTCTCACCTCTCCCTCCTCCCCCTACCTCTCTCTCTCTCTCACCCTCCCTCCCTCCTCCCCTACCTCTGTCTCTCTCACCCTCCCTCCTCCCCCTACCTCTGTCTCTCTCACCTCTCCCTCCTCCCCCTACCTCTGTCTCTCTCACCCTCCCTCCTCCCCCCTACCTCTGTCTCTCTCACCTCTCCCTCCTCCCCCTACCTCTCTCTCTCACACCCTCCCTCCCTCCTCCCCCTACCTCTCTCTCTCACCCTCCCTCCTTCCTCCCCCTACCTCTCTCTCTCACACTCCCCCCCTCCCCCCCTCCCAGCTCAGGAGGGGGAGGAGGGGAGGAGGGGGAGGGGGAGGGGACAGTCTTAAACCCCAGGGGGACTCGGCCGATCGAGCATGGATACAAGGCTGACAAGTGTGCCACAGAGAAGGAGTGGCCTTTCTGCTACGACTCTGATTGGGTGAGTTGGAGGGAGGGGCTCCTGTTACAACTCTGATTGGGGTGAGTTCTGTTAAGACGACACCCACATGAAAAAACTTGGTCTAACCTAGTCTGTCGTCCCTCTCTTCTCTCCCCCCCCTTTCACCTCACTCTCCCCCTCCTCACCCTCTCCCCCTCCTCACCCTCATCCCCCCACTCCCCCCCCAGGGTCCTAAGTGTCCCTCCGGCTGCAGGATTCAGGGCTGCTGGACAAGTCTGACGTGGACCTCCTGAAGAAGATAGAAAAGATCCGGAAGCTACTGTCGGAGAACCAGGGGAAGTATCGCTCCACAGAGCAGGCGTCCACAACAGACCTACGACTACCTGAGGGAAGAAGCTGGTCACAAACTCAGGTGAGACTCGGCCACTCGGCTGGATGGATGGATGTGGAGGTGGATGGATGGATGTGGAGGTGGATGGATGGATGTGCAGATGGATGGATACATTAGATGGATGAATGGTTAAACTGATGGATGGATATATGGAAGGCTAGATGGATAGATAGATGGATATGTGGACAGTTGGACAGATTGGCAACACGAACAGACTCTCTCCACTTCCCTGCCTCTCTCCGTCACTCACCCTCTTCTCCTCCCCCCCCCTCCCCCTCCCCCCCTTCCCCCCTCCCCTGTCTCCCCGTCTACAGGCGATGACAACAACTACTATGATGTGGTGGAGCGTCTGAGGCAGAGGATCGTGGACCTGAAGATCAAGATCGACCGGCAGCTAACACTCCTTAACACCCTGAAGAGCTCCGTCAGGAGCAGGTGGTCGCCATGCAGCGGCTGGAGGTACGGGAGGGTGGAGGGAGGGTAGGAGGAGGGATGGGAAGAGGGATGGGAGGAGGGTGGGAGGAGGGATGGGAGGAGGGATGGATGGAGGGATGGGAGGAGGGATGGGAAGAGGGATGGGAGGAGGGTGGGAGGAGGGATGGGAGGAGGGATGGATGGAGGGATGGGAGGAGGGAGGGGTGGAGGAATGGGTGGAGGTACAATTCACCATTTTGTAAGACCACAGACCTACATTGTTCCCCCTTCCTTCCTCCTTCTTCCCCCCCACCCTTCCTCCCCCCTTCCTCCCTCCCCTCCCCCTCTCCCAGGTGGACATAGACATCAAGCTGCGCTCCTGCAAGGGCTCCTGTAAGGGCTACGTTCAGTACAAACTGGACAATGAGGGCTACGCGGGGCTGGAGAAACAGCTGGACGCGCTCAGCGTCCAGGAGGTCCGGAGAGTGGAAACAGTCTCAGTCCTGCGCGTCCTGAAGAGCCGGCCTCTGAAGGACGTCATCGTGGACGATCGCTTCAAATCCGGGCTCCAGAAAAGGAATTTCTTCCCAGAGGTCAAGGGGGTCAAGTTCACCCTGGAGGCGGAGGGGTCCAGTCCGTCGTCCCCGGGGGGGGGCAAACCGTTAGCAAGGTCCCCAGGTATGGCTTCGTCCTCCTCCTACTCCTCGTCCTCCTCCTCATTGCTGTCGGGGGGGGGCAAGGGTGTCACCGGTTGGCGGGGGGACGAAGACCATCACGACACTGGGAGGCGGAGGGCTGGGAGGGATGGATGACTTCTTCACGGGGATGGGAGGAGGAGCAGGAGGAGGAGGGTCAGTCAAGGTCACGTCCTCCTCCTCGTCCTGCACCAAGTCGGTGAAGACGACCACGGTTAGCAAAGGGGGCGGGTCCGAGGTGCGGGAGGAAGTGACGTCGTCCCAGGGAGGATGTGAGATCAGCGGAGGAGGGAAGGTGGATTTGGGCGTCATTCCTCCGCCCGCCTCTCTCAGGCTCCAAGGGCCCCACCGACACCAAGGGAGGAACGCTACTGGATAACACCAAGATGGGGCGGGATGGATCTGGGCGCGTTCTTCCGGGACGACACGGATGACGACGTCCCAGACTTCCACGCCCGCAGCGTGAAGAGCGCCGCGCGCGTCCAGCGCAAGGCGGATTATGTAGGAAAAGGTACTTTGGACATAGAATAATTTGTCTATTGTAACCTAGCCTATGCTGAGTTAGCCTAGCCTAGCCTATGCTGAGCTAGCCTAGCCTACGCTAAGTTAGCATTTCCTAC
>NC_090072.1:924995-944638 GCF_038355195.1 Osmerus mordax | reverse complement strand
GACGAGAGAGAGAGAGAGAGAGAGAGAGTTAATAATTAAGGTGATGACCCAATAGTTTCAACCCAAGACTGATGAACTCTGCTGGGAAATGATATGGCGGAGGAGGAGAGGAGGAGGAGGGTGTTCTGAACGATCTATGTTTACCAGGCTCTCCTGCAAAATCATCACAAGGGACTAGATATGATCCAGGGCAAAGCTCAAAGACCAGCCAGTATCATACTGTTTCAGTTCCACAGCCATACCCACACACAGAGACACCATGTCAACACGTTGAAAACTAAACACAGTGAGTCATTAAAATCACCATCTTCATCATCATCTTCATCCTCATCAACATTATCAACATCATCCGTCAAATAACTAGTTATTTATCATTTCTTGTGTTGCATGAGTAGCCTACGGATTTATACGGAGACAAATCGATGATTTTGATTAAATACAGGGATATACTGTACTAACTGTATATAGAGATAATTATATGTAATTCTATACATGTTAACACGTTTTAGATAACCTACTACGGCGATTAAAACCCCGATTCACTCAATTTGAAGGTTGCCAAAACTACGTAATCACGTACGCTTACGTGAGCTACGCCCCCAACAGCACGCGTCACCGTGGTGATGACCGGCGGCGCGCGCTCCACCGGCTGTCAGAGCTGTCAGAGCTGCAGCCACCGAGCCTGCTAGCTGTCTGGCAAGCCTGACCCCGAACAACGCGAAAAATGGGCCGGCGTGCAACCCCAGGTACAAAGCACGATTATATACATATCTGCCCGTAGCTAGCTACATGCACGGACTTTACCGAACGCACGAAAGCAGTTCCTTAGAGAGAATCTGACGCGAGATAACCGCTTGATAGCGGATCAGTGTTGCTCTCCTGCTAGCAAGCTAATTGAATATGCCTGTTCCGCTACGTGGCAGGAAAGCAAGACTAACTAGCTTGTCTTGGCTTGAATGAATGCTAGATCTGAGAGCTAGCAATCTGTGTGTACCATATTACCGACACAGCGATTGAACTAGCTAGCTTACAGCAATAGAACTGTGTCGCTAGTAGTGGTAACCTTTATGAGTGGTAGGCACAAAAGCCAGCAAATCAAATCTGAGTAACTGCATCGATGAGGCCACATTGCTTTGACCTCCTTTCTCTCTCTACCTCTGTCTTCCCCTCTCTCTCTCCTCCTCTCTCTCCCTCTCTCTATCACAGGGGGATCTCTTGAAAATGACACACAAGGAAAATTGGAAGTAAGTTGTTTTTGAAGATTGTTTCTGTGTGTGGTGGTGCCGACCCTTAGTGCTAGAGCAGGTTTCTGACTAGCTACCAGCTAGTTAATTAATCTCCTCTTCCATTCCTCCCCTCTCCTCCTCTCTCCCTCCCATCCTCACTCCCCCTCCTCACCTCTCTCCTCCTCCCGTCTCCTCTCCCCTCCTCACCTCCCTCCTCTCCTCCCTCCCTCCCCCCTCACCTCCCTCCCTCCTCACCTCCCTCCCTCCTCACCTCCCTCCTCACCCCCCTCCTCACCTCCCTCCTCTCCTCCCTCCCTCCCCACTCACCTCCCTCCCTCCTCACCTCCCTCCTCCTCACCTCCCTCCTCACCACCCCTCCTCTCACCTCCCTCCTCTCCTCCCTCCCTCCCCCCCTCACCTCCCTCCCTCCTCACCTCCCTCCCTCCTCACCTCCCTCCCTCCTCACCTCCCTCCTCACCTCCCTCCTCACCTCCCTCCCCCCCTCACCTCCCTCCCTCCCCCCTCACCTCCCTCCCCCTCACCTCCCTCCCTCCTCCCCTCCCTCCTCACCTCCCTCCTCACCTCCCTCCTCTCCTCCCTCCCTCCCCCTCACCTCCCTCCCTCCTCACCTCCCTCCTCACCTCCCTCCTCACCTCCCTCCTCACCTCCCTCCCTCCTCACCTCCCTCCCCTCCCTCCCCCCTCACCTCCCTCCCCCTCCCCTCCCTCCTCCCTCCCCCCTCTCCTCCCCCCTCCAGGATGCAGCATGAGCGTCTCCATGTGAAGCACCGTGGTCACGAGGCCATGCATGCTGAGATGGTCCTGGTGCTGATCGCCACCCTGGTGGTGGCTCAGATCGTCCTGGTGCAGTGGAAACAGAGGCACCACCGCTCCTACAACGTACGTACGTGTGTGTGTGTGTGTGTATACATGTGTGTGTATACCTGTGTGTGTTTGTATGTGTGTGTGGTGGCTCAGATTGTCCGGGTCCTTCAACATATGTGTGTGTGTGGTGGCTCAGATTGTCCTGGTCCTTCAACATATGTGTGTGTGTGTATATACTTGTTGGTTAGTTGAAACTGACTTAAAATTATTGTACTTACACTGTGCAATACACTGTGAAATGTATTATTGTTGCTTGCTTTTTCCACAGGTACACCCTTGCACTTTTGAGGTTCATGTTGTTTAGTTGTAACTTGTTTATCTACATGCTCTTATGGTTCTTCCCTTTGGGACTTATTTGGTTTTCACAATGTAGGCTTCATGTTTTGGCTGCTCGCAATGTTTGGGGCTATCTCGTTGTTATGATCAGTGGCCTATGCACTTTTGTAAAGCTCTCTCTTGGAAGTCGCTTTGGATAAAAGCATCTGCTAAATGCATAAATGTAAATGTGTGTGTCTCCAGCTGGTCACCCTGCTGCAGATGTGGGTGGTGCCTCTGTACTTCACCATCAAGCTGTACTGGTGGAGGTTCCTGTCCATGTGGGGGGTGTTCTCCATCATCACCAGCTATGTCATCTTCAGGGCCACACGTAAACCTCTCTCCTGCAGAACCCCACGGTACGGGAGGGGAAGGGGGGGGGGGGGTGAAGGAGAGAGAGAGAGAGAGAGAGAGAGAGAGAGAGAGAGAGAGAGAGAGAGAGAGAGTACAAGCTTACAAGCTTACAGTATGAAAACACATTTTGACAGATGTGTAGATGTGTCACTGTGTGTATATGTACCCGTGTGTGTGTGTGTGTACCTGTGTGTGTGTGTACCCGTGTGTGTGTACCTGTGTGTGTGTGTGTACCCGTGTGTGTGTGTACCTGTGTGTGTACCCGTGTGTGTCTCAGGATGGTGTACAAGTGGTTTCTGCTGATCTACAAGCTGAGCTATGCCGTGGGCGTGGTTGGCTACATGGCCATCATGTTCACCATGTTCGGATTCAACGTCTTCTTCAGGTGAGGAAACCTGGCAACCACACCTGGGCTAGCTTAATTCAACATCGCCTCCATCTCCCCAGGACTAAGCTCAGCACCATGGGTGACCGGGCTTTCTGTTCTGCCGCTCCACAGATCTGGAACGCCCTCCCCGACCATCTGAGGGCACCTCAAACCACTGAGACTTAAAAAAAAAGACTAAAAAAAATATTTTTAGCAGATCTTATGAGTTTTAATGATCTAATTGTATTTTGTATTGATGTTTTACCTTGTTTTATAAATATTAACTGTAGCACTTTGAGATTTGTTTTCAAATGAAAAGTGCATTAGAAATCAAATGTATTACTATTATTGTTATTATTATTAACCCCCAACCTGGCAACCACACCTGCCTCAGCTAAAGTTTGATAACCCCCCCCCCCCCCCCCCCCCAGGATCAAGGCGGAGGACTCCATGGATGTGGGTGTGATACTGTTGTTCTACGGTCTCTACTACGGAGTGATGGGGAGGGACTTTGCTGAGATCTGCTCCGATTACATGGCCTCTACCATAGGGGTACTGTCCAGTGTTACTACTATAATATACTGTACTACTATAATATACTGTATAATATACTGTACTACTATAATATACTGTACTACTGTAATATACTGTATAATATACTGTACGACTGTAATATACTGTATAATATACTGAACTACTATAATATACTGTAGTACTTTATACATGGCCTGTACCAGCCTGTTGTGCTGTGCAGTACTACAGTAATCCTACAGTGTTGTTGTGCTGTGCAGTACTACAGTAATCCTACAGTGGTGTTGTGCTGTGCAGTACTACAGTAATCCTACAGTGGTGTTGTGCTGTGCAGTACTACAGTAATCCTACAGTGTTGTTGTGCTGTGCAGTACTACAGTAATCCTACAGTGGTGTTGTGCTGTGCAGTACTACAGTAATCCTACAGTGTTGTTGTGCTGTGCAGTACTACAGTAATCCTACAGTGGTGTTGTGCTGTGCAGTACTACAGTAATCCTACAGTGGTGTTGTGCTGTGCAGTACTACAGTAATCCTACAGTGTTGTTGTGCTGTGCAGTACTACAGTAATCCTACAGTGTTGTTGTGCTGTGCAGTACTACAGTAATCCTACAGTGTTGTTGTGCTGTGCAGTACTACAGTAATCCTACAGTGTTGTTGTGCTGTGCAGTACTACAGTAATCCTACAGTGGTGTTGTGCTGTGCAGTACTACAGTAATCCTACAGTGGTGTTGTGCTGTGCAGTACTACAGTAATCCTACAGTGTTGTTGTGCTGTGCAGTACTACAGTAATCCTACAGTGGTGTTGTGCTGTGCAGTACTACAGTAATCCTACAGTGTTGTTGTGCTGTGCAGTACTACAGTAATCCTACAGTGGTGTTGTGCTGTGCAGTACTACAGTAATCCTACAGTGGTGTTGTGCTGTGCAGTACTACAGTAATCCTACAGTGTTGTTGTGCTGTGCAGTACTACAGTAATCCTACAGTGTTGTTGTGCTGTGCAGTACTACAGTAATCCTACAGTGGTGTTGTGCTGTGCAGTACTACAGTAATCCTACAGTGTTGTTGTGCTGTGCAGTACTACAGTAATCCTACAGTGGTGTTGTGCTGTGCAGTACTACAGTAATCCTACAGTGGTGTTGTGCTGTGCAGTACTACAGTAATCCTACAGTGTTGTTGTGCTGTGCAGTACTACAGTAATCCTACAGTGGTGTTGTGCTGTGCAGTACTACAGTAATCCTACAGTGTTGTTGTGCTGTGCAGTACTACAGTAATCCTACAGTGGTGTTGTGCTGTGCAGTACTACAGTAATCCTACAGTGTTGTTGTGCTGTGCAGTACTACAGTAATCCTACAGTGGTGTTGTGCTGTGCAGTACTACAGTAATCCTACAGTGTTGTTGTGCTGTGCAGTACTACAGTAATCCTACAGTGGTGTTGTGCTGTGCAGTACTACAGTAATCCTACAGTGTTGTTGTGCTGTGCAGTACTACAGTAATCCTACAGTGGTGTTGTGATGTGCAGTACTACAGTAATCCTACAGTGTTGTTGTGCTGTGCAGTACTACAGTAATCCTACAGTGGTGTTGTGCTGTGCAGTACTACAGTAATCCTACAGTGGTGTTGTGCTGTGCAGTACTACAGTAATCCTACAGTGTTGTTGTGCTGTGCAGTACTACAGTAATCCTACAGTGGTGTTGTGCTGTGCAGTACTACAGTAATCCTACAGTGGTGTTGTGCTGTGCAGTACTACAGTAATCCTACAGTGTTGTTGTGCTGTGCAGTACTACAGTAATCCTACAGTGTTGTTGTGCTGTGCAGTACTACAGTAATCCTACAGTGGTGTTGTGCTGTGCAGTACTACAGTAATCCTACAGTGTTGTTGTGCTGTGCAGTACTACAGTAATCCTACAGTGGTGTTGTGCTGTGCAGTACTACAGTAATCCTACAGTGTTGTTGTGCTGTGCAGTACTACAGTAATCCTACAGTGTTGTTGTGCTGTGCAGTACTACAGTAATCCTACAGTGTTGTTGTGCTGTGCAGTACTACAGTAATCCTACAGTGGTGTTGTGCTGTGCAGTACTACAGTAATCCTACAGTGGTGTTGTGCTGTGCAGTACTACAGTAATCCTACAGTGTTGTTGTGCTGTGCAGTACTACAGTAATCCTACAGTGGTGTTGTGCTGTGCAGTACTACAGTAATCCTACAGTGGTGTTGTGCTGTGCAGTACTACAGTAATCCTACAGTGTTGTTGTGCTGTGCAGTACTACAGTAATCCTACAGTGGTGTTGTGCTGTGCAGTACTACAGTAATCCTACAGTGGTGTTGTGCTGTGCAGTACTACAGTAATCCTACAGTGGTGTTGTGCTGTGCAGTACTACAGTAATCCTACAGTGTTGTTGTGCTGTGCAGTACTACAGTAATCCTACAGTGGTGTTGTGCTGTGCAGTACTACAGTAATCCTACAGTGGTGTTGTGCTGTGCAGTACTACAGTAATCCTACAGTGGTGTTGTGCTGTGCAGTACTACAGTAATCCTACAGTGTTGTTGTGCTGTGCAGTACTACAGTAATCCTACAGTGGTGTTGTGCTGTGCAGTACTACAGTAATCCTACAGTGTTGTTGTGCTGTGCAGTACTACAGTAATCCTACAGTGTTGTTGTGCTGTGCAGTACTACAGTAATCCTACAGTGGTGTTGTGCTGTGCAGTACTACAGTAATCCTACAGTGGTGTTGTGCTGTGCAGTACTACAGTAATCCTACAGTGGTGTTGTGCTGTGCAGTACTACAGTAATCCTACAGTGGTGTTGTGCTGTGCAGTACTACAGTAATCCTACAGTGGTGTTGTGCTGTGCAGTACTACAGTAATCCTACAGTGTTGTTGTGCTGTGCAGTACTACAGTAATCCTACAGTGTTGTTGTGCTGTGCAGTACTACAGTAATCCTACAGTGGTGTTGTGCTGTGCAGTACTACAGTAATCCTACAGTGGTGTTGTGCTGTGCAGTACTACAGTAATCCTACAGTGTTGTTGTGCTGTGCAGTACTACAGTAATCCTACAGTGGTGTTGTGCTGTGCAGTACTACAGTAATCCTACAGTGTTGTTGTGCTGTGCAGTACTACAGTAATCCTACAGTGTTGTTGTGCTGTGCAGTACTACAGTAATCCTACAGTGGTGTTGTGCTGTGCAGTACTACAGTAATCCTACAGTGGTGTTGTGCTGTGCAGTACTACAGTAATCCTACAGTGTTGTTGTGCTGTGCAGTACTACAGTAATCCTACAGTGTTGTTGTGCTGTGCAGTACTACAGTAATCCTACAGTGTTGTTGTGCTGTGCAGTACTACAGTGGGGGGGGCATGCCTTCCCGGAGCCTGAGTGAGGACGTGTGTGCCGTATGCGGTCAGAAGATCCTGGTGGAGCTGGACGAGGAGGGGTTGCTGGAGGACACCTACCAGCTGTCCTGCAACCACATGTATCCTTCCTCTCTCCTGCCTCTCTCCTGCCTCTCTGCTGCCTCTCTGCTGCCTCTCTCCTGCCTCTCTCCTGCCTCTCTGCTGCCTCTCTCCTGCCTCTCTGCTGCCTCTCTCCTGCCTCTCTGCTGCCTCTCTCCTGCCTCTCTCCTGCCTCTCTGCTGCCTCTCTGCTGCCTCTCTCCTGCCTCTCTGCTGCCTCTCTCCTGCCTCTCTGCTGCCTCTCTCCTGCCTCTCTCCTGCCTCTCTGCTGCCTCTCTGCTGCCTCTCTGCTGCCTCTCTCCTGTCTCTCTGCTGGGGGGTGTAGGGTTAGTTAGGTGTGTGTGTTTGTGACTGTGTGTGTGACTCTGTGGACTGTTTGACCTGATTACAGCCACGACCAGAGACAGCAGCTGAAATGGATACAGCAGATCCTAGATTACACCCCAGGAGAGAGTGTGTGTGTGTGAGAGCGAGAGAAATAAGAGCCATACCAAGCTTGTTGTTGTTGTTCTTGAACGTTACCCCGCCTCCCAGATTCCACGAGTTCTGCATCCGCGGCTGGTGCATTGTGGGTAAGAAACAGACGTGTCCATACTGCAACGAGAAGGTTGACCTGAAGAGGCTGATGAACAACCCGTATCCTCTGTGTGTGTGTGTGTGTGTGTGTGTACTGAAGGACGAGGAGAGTGTGTGTGTGTGTGTACTGAAGGATGAGGAGAGTGTGTGTGTGTACTGAAGGATGAGGAGAGTGTGTGTGTGTGTGTACTGAAGGACGAGAAGAGTGTGTGTGTGTGTGTACTGAAGGATGAGGAGAGTGTGTGTGTGTGTGTACTGAAGGATGAGGAGAGTGTGTGTGTGTGTAAAGAAGATAAGGAGTGTGTGTGTGTGTGTGTGTGTGTGTGTGTGTAAAGAAGATGAGGAGAG
The DNA here is from genome assembly GCF_038355195.1 of Osmerus mordax. Lineage (NCBI taxonomy): Eukaryota > Metazoa > Chordata > Actinopteri > Osmeriformes > Osmeridae > Osmerus > Osmerus mordax. The sequence goes on along the minus strand of NC_090072.1, from coordinate 936,593 downwards.
TGTGTGGGTGTAGATAAGAGTGTGTGTCTGTGTAAAGAAGAGTGCGTGTGTGTACCTTACTCTCCTTAGCCCCGCCCCCCAGCTGGGAGAGAACCCACGTCCTGTACGGACAGCTACTCGATTGGCTGAGATACCTGGTTGCCTGGCAACCCATCATCATTGGTGTTGTCCACGGAATCAACTTCTCCCTGGGTCTGGAGTAGAATGCTGGGATGTTATGGAACCATGCGGGTCGGGGTGGAACCCTGGGCTGGCCTCTAGAACGCTGGAGACAAGACGGAACGCCCGGCGTTGCCTGGGTAACCTTGGGAGATGTTTCAGCGTTGCCTGGGTAACCTTGGAGTTGTACCAGCGTTGCCTGGGTAACCCGGAGTTGTTACGTGGAGCTGTGAGGAGAGATACTGCTGCTCTGAAAGACCCTGATACAGACACTGGGGTCTAGTTCAATTTCATCTGGTATTTATTATAGACGCTCAGCTGTAGGATGGTCAGAGGGATAACGATAGATGGATGTGTGCATTTTTAAATGTTTGTTTACATCATACAGGTTTACCCTGCTTAGATAGTATCCATGGTTACACTCTGTATTAATGTGTTCATGAGGGACAAGCCTGAGACCCCCCTGCTACCCTCCCAACCAATCAGTCTCCTCACATGCCACCCTCCCAACCAATCAGCTCCTCACACCACCCTCCCAACCAACCAGCTCCTCACGCCACCCTCCCAACCAATCAGTCTCCTCACATGCCACCCTCCCAACCAATCAGCTCCTCACACCACCCTCCCAACCAATCAGTCTCCTCACATGCCACCCTCCCAACCAATCAGCTCCTCAAGCCGCCCTCCCAACCAATCAGCTCCTCACGCCACCCTCCCAACCAATCAGTCTCCTCACATGCCACCCTCCCAACCAATCAGTCTCCTCACACCACCCTCCCAACCAATCAGCTCCTCACGCCACCCTCCCAACCAATCAGTCTCCTCACATGCTACCCTCCCAACCAATCAGTCTCCTCACATGCCACCCTCCCAACCAATCAGCTCCTCACACCACCCTCCCAACCAATCAGTCTCCTCACATGCCACCCTCCCAACCAATCAGCTCCTCAAGCCGCCCTCCCAACCAATCAGTCTCCTCACACCACCCTCCCAACCAATCAGTCTCCTCACACCACCCTCCCAACCAATCAGCTCCTCACGCCACCCTCCCATCCAATCAGTCTCCTCACATGCCACCCTCCCAACCAATCAGTCTCCTCACATGCCACCCTCCCAACCAATCAGTCTCCTCACACCACCCTCCCAACCAATCAGTCTCCTCACGCCACCCTCCCAACCAATCAGTCTCCTCACGCCACCCTCCCAACCAATCAGTCTCCTCACATGCCACCCTCCCAACCAATCAGTCTCCTCACATGCCACCCTCCCAACCAATCAGTCTCCTCACATGCCACCCTCCCAACCAATCACACTCTCATATTGGGGACTCATGTCATACTCATGTACAGGGTTTCCCGCAGAAAATGTGTTCGTTAAGTAGTAGGGTGGGGTTTGCCGGCGAACCAGGGGGGGAGGGGGAACGTTTTACCTCAAAAAATACATTTGTATGCGTTCTGCAGAGAAGGGAGACTGGCGTTGGTCACGGTTTGGAATGAAAGGGAGAAAAAAGGACAGAGTAACACGGCGGATATTGTGCTCATTATTTTTTTGGACAACGTAGTTAAGGCGGCAAGCGTGTGTTGCTTAGGCGGCCGCCTTAACTGCAAAGTGCTGCGGGAAACCCTGCACGTATGTTGTTGAGACGGTCTCATATTCATGTACCTTTTTACCTTTGCATGTGTTTACAATTCTGCTGTGTGTGTGTGTGTGTGTAGGCGGGGGATGTTGGCACGCACAAGGGTCGTTACTGAGGTCAAGTTGTGACCTTTGAGACCTTGGTCTGGTGACAGGCTCGTTGTCACCGAACCACCCTCCGTACGTGTGGTTAACACGGTCAGGAGACCTGTTCTGGCAGAGCATAATAAACTGATGATGATGAGATTTGCCAAAATGGAGACAAACTGTAGCTCTCTAAAACAGACTTGGAGACATTTTTTTTAAAACATTTTATTTAAAAAAATTTTGTTGTGTGTGTGTGGTTTCAGTTGAGGTGATTTTAAGCCGTTTACAGATGCGTTGTTGCCATGGCTACGGCGAATGATGCTGCTCAACATGTTGAATAAAAAAGAAACATTAGAAGAAAAAAATCGGTGTCAATCTGCTTGCATGTTCGTGTGTGTGTGTACATGTGTGTGTGTGTGTGTACACGTGTGTGTGTGCACATGTGTGTGTGTGTGTACACGTGTGTGTGTGTGTGTGTACACGTGTGTGTGTGTTCAGTCATCCCCCCTCACGGCAGCCCTCAGGCTGCTCCAGAACTCCTCCCTCCCCTGCTCTTCCCGGGGCCACTGCAGGAAGGTTCTGGAGCTCATCATCCTCCTGAGCCGGCAGAACCTGCGGGGGACGTCCTTCTCCCCCAGCGGCTCCAGCAGAACCAAGATGGCCGCCTCGTCCTGGTCGCCCTGGAACATCCGCAGGTGTGAGAACTCCAGCTCGTAGCGGCACCAGTCCGACCGCACAAAGTGCCCCGACAGGACAAAGATGGTGCGCCGGCTGTTCTCCATGGCGATGAGGATGTTGTCGACGATCCACTTGCCCGGCAGGAAGTCCCTCTTGTGGAGGCAGAGGGACAGAGGTGCATCCTGGGAGCTGGAGTCCTCTTCAAGCTCCGGAACCAGGAAGTGCTCCACCCAGTCGGCGTCCTGCTCGCTGTAGGAGACGAAGGCGTCGTAGCTGAACCGCGAGGAATCGTCGACGGGTTCGTCGTTGCCGAGGAGACGGTTGCGGTCTTGGCGACGGCGGCGCCTGGCGCTGCGGATGGCGGATAGCCACGCCCACATCATCCGGAGGTACCAGAGGACGTGCAGCCGGTGGAGGAGGACGGCGAGGAGGCCGGCGACGAGGAGGGAGACGCCGCACAGAGACGCCACGAACGCCAAGCGGTGACAGTCCACCACCGAGAACCTCACCCCGCCCACCCGCTCGCCCCGCACCGACAGCGGAGAATCACAGACGTAGCTGTCCGGATCGTCCGTGAGACGCACCCCCACACCTCCCGCTCCCGTCCCCTCCACCGTCGCCCCGGACAACGCCGTCACCATGAACGCCACGAAGGAGCAGGAGCACAGGAAGTTGTTTCCGCCGGCCTGCAGCTCTCGCAGACGCCCGAAAGGTCGTAGGTCGTCGGGGGAGAGGTCGCTGAGGGCGTTGGTGGTGACGACCAGCAGCTCCAGGTTGGGGGTCTTCCAGGGGGAGGGCAGAGCCAGCATCTTGTTCCCAGAGAGGAGCAGCTCTCTCAGCCTGGGAAGCACCACACCCAGGCTGGTCAGGTCGTTGTGGCTCAGGTCCAACACCTTCACACACACATGCAGGTCAGAGGTTAAATATCTTATGTATATATTATGTTTGATATATATTATGAGGCTCTGTGGAAGCTTGATAACGAGCCATTAATTAGAATGTGTTCTGGAGCAAGGAAACATCTAGAACATGCAGGACAGCGGCCCCTGAGGACCAGGGGGGAACACCCCTGATCTAGAACCTCCACCTGCTGTTAAAGGGATGTTAAAACCCAGTCCTCAGTAACACAGACTTCTCAGTGTGTGCCGGTTGGCGTCAGTGCGCCCCTACCTCCAGGGTGCTGGGCAGGCAGGGGGTGACCATCCACAGCGAGGCCCAGGAGAGGTTGAGGAACCTGAGGGAGTCGGGCCAGGAGCAGGCCCTGGGCATGGAGGCCAGGGCGTTCCCGCTGAGGTCCAGGTGAGTGAGCCTATCCAGGCGTGCCACCAGGCGGCCGGCCAGAGCCAGGGACTTGATGGCGTTGGAGCTGACGTTGAGGACCCGGAGGTTCCGGAGGATGCCAGCACCCTGACAGAGCGTCTCTGACAGGGTGAGGTCGGTCAGGAGGTTCTCACTCAGGTCCAGGTACTGGAGGTTGATCAAGCTGAGGGAAGTGAGGCAGGGGAGGACGAAGGCCTGGGAAAGGGAGGAGTGGGGGAGAGAGGGGGAGAGAAGGGAAGGCAGGGGAGGAGGGAGGGGAGTAGGGAGGGGAGGGATGGAGGAGAGTACTCAGCAATTATGGAAACTTCTTTGTTTTGTTTTGAATTTTTTGCCCAAATGTTTTTTTCACACAGTGAAAGGAGAGAGAGAGAGAGAGAGAGAGAGGGGGGAGAAGAGAGAGAGAGAGAGAGAGGGGGGGGAGAAGAGAGAGAGAGAAGGAGAGAGAGAGAGAGAGAGAGAGGGGAGAAGAGAGAGAGAAAGAGAGAAGGAGAGAGAGAGGGAGAGAGAGAGAGAGAGAGAGAGGGAGAAGAGAGAGAGAGTGAAGGAGAGAGAGAGAGAGAGAGAGAGAGAGAGAGAGAGAGAGGAGAGAAGGAGAGAGAGAGAGAGAGAGAGAGAGAGGGGAGAAGAGAGAGGCCTCAGATTTAGGCAGAGCACAATACAGTACAGTAGAGTCCTCATCAATGATTTTTAAAAACCTGTGAGAACTTTTCAACCTTTCGAAAAAAATAAATAAACAAAACTTTATTTTATTCTTTTTAAGAAAAAATACTCTAGAGTACAGTATAGTATGGCTAAGTCCTCATCAATGATGCAAAAGTTTTTAGTAACTTTTAAAAAAATACATTTTTTGGGAAACTTTCTTTTCCAACCTATAGAAACGTTTTGGTCACAAACAGTGAAAAGAGAGGAGAGAACAGAGGAGCCTTAAACAGAGTAAAGCAGAGCAGAGTACAAGAGTACAGCTCCTGGCAGCTCCATAGACTAGCTTACGTTTGTTGTGCGTGAAATGAAACAGGCGCGTAATGACAATAAATAATATTAATCATGATATTGATCATGATATTGATCATGATATTGATCATGCCACCAAATACAGATTAAAACTAAAGTAACAAGCCTGGCTTGAAAATGTGAGAAAATGTGAGAAATAGAATGTACAGATATCCCCCCACCCCCCCCTCACCTTGGCCCTGATTACAGACACCTGTCGGGGATACTTCAGCAGGAACCCCAGCTGCAGCATGGAGCTGAACTGGTACAGGTTGACGATCTCCACGTTCCTCAGGTAGAACGTGTCAAAGCCATCATGTCGTGTCTCCCACGCCCGCTCCACGTGCCCCGTCCCCACAAACCTCACATCCTGCAGCGACAGGAAGCTGAGTGGCGCCCCGTCCGTCACCTCCAGGAAGTCGACCACTGTTTCATCCGAGAGCGAGGTGTTGCTTAACGACAGCGAGCGCACGCGGCGCCGGGCCACGACGGCAAACGGTCGCACCGACAAGTTCCCGGACATCTGGAGGTCGCACAGGGTCAGCGGCGTCTCCGGGTACGACACGTCCTCCAGGACAGCCTCCGCCAGCGTCTGGTTGGTCAGGAAGGGCTCCCGCAGGCTGAGGGCGGCCGCGCCCAGGGGCCAGGGTCGGGACAGGGAACCCGGGTCGTAGTGGCGGAGGTGGTTGGCGTGCAGCTCCAGGAGGTCCAGCTGGCCCACCCCTGACAGGTCGTGGCTCCGGAGCTCCTCCAGGGAGGGGCCCCCCAGGCGGAGGGTCCGTAGGGACAGCAGGCCCTGGAACAGGGGGCGGGGGCCCAGGGACCTGGGCGGGGCAGGGGTGAGATCATTATAGAGCACACTCCCTCCTTCAAACTCTCTCTCACACACATACACACTCCTTCCCTCACACACACACCTCTCTCACACACACACACACACACCTACCTGTAGGGGTTGTCCAGCAGGTTGAGGTGAATGAGAGACAGCAGCCCTGTGAACCAATCAGCGTTCAGGCTGGACAGCTGATTGGCCGACAGATCCAGACGCTCCAGTCTCCCTAGCGACCGGAACGCCCTCCCCGCCACGCTCCGGAGGCGGTTGCCATGGAAACGCAGGGTGGTCAGGCGGGCGTAGGTGGCGAGGTCGGCGTTGGTCACCGCGGCGATGCGGTTGAGGGAGAGGTCGAGGGCGACGACGTGGAGAGGGACTTGGGGGACGAGGGTCAGGTTTCTGGAGGAGCAGTCACACACCTGACGCGCGTCACAGCTGCAAGCCGTCCCCCCCTCAGCCCTCACCCCCGGATCTGACCTCTGACCCCCGGAGAGGAGGAGGAGGAGGAGGAGGAAGGGTGGCGAAGGCATGGCTGTCTTGAGAAAGAGTGAATGGTGAGAAAGAGGGAGAGGAAGAGAGAGAAAGAGAGGGAGGGGTTAGTCAAGCAGGTTCTGTAAACTACAGAAAAAGAGCGAGGGATGGAAGACTGTACCTTTCTGAAGTTCTTCTGTGTGGTGCTCCTTCTGCGTGTGAGAGCGTGTGTGTGAGAGAGCGTGTGAGCGTGTTTGAGTCTGGACTGACAGAGAGGTACAGAGGGACGAAGTCCTTCTCTCTCGGGAATGAGGCGATGTGTGTGTGTGTTCTGCCTGTTAGGTGTAAAAACGTCAAAAGAGGAAATGAGAATTTTGTTCTTCCCGGTTACAGACACTCCACTGCGGTTACCATGACAACGATCTCCCCTAAGGCCCGGGTGAATACACACACACACACACACAGGTCTTCTGATACAAACACTGTTTCAAATAACCTGCAACACAGAGGTATTCTATATGGGTTTTATTTCAGTGCAGCGAGTAAAACCAGGAGATTATTATATGAAACTGTCACAGAGACCAACAGAGAGAGAGAGAGGGAGAGAGAGAGAGAGATAGAAATGGAGACAGAAAGAGAAAGCAACCCTAAAATAACCTTAACAACATCTGTGTTAAATACATATTCAAACTCCAGCTGTGTCTAAGGGAGGGTGTGTGAGGGTGACAGGGAGGGTGTGTGAGGGTGACAGGGAGGGTGTGTGAGGGTGACAGGGAGGGTGTGTGAGGGTGACAGGGAGGGTGTGTGAGGGTGACAGGGAGGGTGTGTGAGGGTGACAGGGAGGGTGTGTGAGGGTGACAGGGAGGGTGTGTGAGGGTGACAGGGAGGGTGTGTGAGGGTGACAGGGAGGGTGTGTGAGGGTGACAGGGAGGGTGTGTGAGGGTGACATTCTTAAGCTTCAGCACACACACACGTATACACACACACACGTACACACACACATGCACACACACGTATACACGCACACACGTATACACACACACACGTACACACACATGCACACACACGTATACACACACACACCCACAGGTATACACACACACACCCACCCACACACACCCACACACACACACACAGTGTCCAGTGGTCTCTGCCACCAGCCTTGTCAGTAGAGAGACACACTCACACATCCTGTCAGTGTTGGAACCACAACACTGTAACATCCAATCAGCCATCATTCTGGGGGTCACATGATGCTGGAACAATCATGACAACATTCAGAATTAAAACAATCAGAAAATTCACCATCATAATGTTAAAATCCAAAGATGAAAACTGATCAACTTCGGGCACTTTGGAGTCTTAAAGCACGTGACGGAAATCAAACATCAAACTATTACAACCAGGTCATAATTAACATAATTAAACGTATAAAATCTAAATGACTGTCCCCAAAAACAGGTCAATGTACACAAACGTTGTTGGACCGTGTTCATGACCAAGTCATGTGATGCTTCCTGTCTGGTAAATGTCACTTCCTCTTTCTAGACCTCCACTTCCTGTTCCTGCCCAAGTGTTTATGGATGGTTGGAAGTTAGAACTGTTATGATGTAACAGATACAATCAAACAAGCATGCTGCTAGAACTGGGTTCTAAATCTATACGAGTGATAAGTGTGCATGTGTTAGTGTTTGTACGTGTGTGTGTGTGTGCATGCATGTGTGTGTGCATGTGTAGGTGTGTGTGTGCGTATGCATGTGTGTGTTAGTGTGTATGTGCAGGTGTGTGTGTGCATATGCATGTGTGTGTTAGTGTGCCGACAAGCAACAGCACCACTAAAGTAACGGTTGGACGTTCTAGAATAATCACCAGTTAAGAAGAAGATTAGAAGATGAGTTTCCTCTGATGTGAGGAAAACAGATCTTCACATCTGTGTTCTCATCAGGCCTAGCCGTAGGAAACATAGTTTCACAAATATAGACTTTTGGATTCGCTTATTTTCATGCAACTATCATTTTCCCAGAGAAAAATAGTTGTTTTGGAAACCATCATCCAATCATTGATTTAGAGAACACTGCTTGACAAAGCTGTCTCATCAGTGAGAAATCAATCAACATATCAATCATTCAATTAATAAATTAACCAATAAATTAATTAACCAATCAATCACGTGTAAGGGGAGAGTGCATCCAGCATTCCATATTGATTAGCACTACATCGATCAATTGATCTACAGATTCTACTCTGGTGTCCATGGAAACACTTCCACTCTAGGTCAGAGTTTACTGGGTCAGAGGGTCAGGGGGAGAGAGCCAATCAGAAGAGTTCCATGCGGTCAGTCAGCCTGTCCATATGACTGTCCCTCCCTCCCCCCCTCCCTCCCTCCCTCCCTCCCTCCCTCCCCCCCCCCCCTCCCTCCCTCCTCCCTCACTGCAGGTAGCGGTACACCTTGAAGCAGTGGTTCCCAGAGTCGGCCACCACCACATGACCGTCTGAGGTGAGGGCGAGGCCCTGGGGGCCGTACAGGGGGTCTGCTGAGGTGTTGATGTAGGACAGGAAGGAGCCGCTGCCATCAAACACCTGGGGGGGAGGGGCGGGGGGAGGCGGGGAGTTAGGGGGGGGGGGGAGGGAGGGGGGGGGAGGGAGGGGGGGGAGGGGCGGAGGGAGGGGCGGAGGGAGGGGCGGGGGGGGGGGAGTTAGGGGGGGGGGGGAGGGAGGCACAGGGAGGGGGGGGAGGGAGGGGGGAGTTAGGGGGGGGGGGAGGGAGGCACAGGGAGGGGGGGGGAGGGAGGGGGGGGAGGGGCGGAGGGAGGGGGGGGGGGGGGAGCGCAGGGAGGGGGGGGAGGGAGGGGGGGAGAAGAGAGATGTACTTCAGTTTAGTCGTCCACATCCTCATTGCCAATGGATAATGTTACTCTCCTGACCTCTAGTGGACTACTGCAGTAACTACTGCAGACAAGAGATTATATTACATTTATTCATTTAGCAGACGCTTTTATCCAAAGCGACTTCCAATGATGATGATGGTACCTGGATACGGCTGTTGCCCCAGTCCGCTACGATGATGTTCCCATTAACGTCCACCGCCACTCCGGTGGGGGCGTTGAACTGGCCGTTCCCCTCCCCATTAGAGCCGAACCTCAGGACAAGCTCCCCCTCAGGAGAGAAGACCTGGAGGGAGGGAGGGAGGGAGGGAGGGAGGGAGGGAGGGGAGGAGGGAGGGAGGGAGGGAGGGAGGGGCGGAGGGAGGGAGGGAGGGAGGGAGGGGAGGAGGGAGGGAGGGAGGGGAGGAGGGAGGGAGGGAGGGAGGGAGGGAGGGAGGGAGGGGAGGAGGGAGGGAGGGAGGGAGGGAGGGCAAGGTTCAGTGTGTGTATTACAGGAGTACAGTACTGTACTCCCTAAGGAAAGTTATTATAGTGTCTCCAACTGCATGGGGCTGGGTTATTTACTTTGACAGAGTGGTTGTGGAAGTCTGTCACGATGATCTCGTTGTTGTTGTTGACCGCTGCAAAATGAGGACCTGGAAAGAGAGAGAGAGAGAGAGAGAGAGAGAGGCATTAAACCACATGCTGAATCAGTTCATTTTTCTCAGTAGGTGACATCACTGTACCTGCGAACTGCTTGTCGCCGTTGCCTCGGTTACCAAACTTGGTGACAAGCTTGCCGGTTGGCTGGAAGATGAAGACGGTACACGCCTTGTTGTCAACGACGATCACATGACCGTTCTGGTCCACTGACACCCCCTTGGGCCCCATCAGCCTACCAGAGCCCAGCTTGGTCTGACAGACAGCACACACAACCAATCAGACGTTAGCATGCCCTTTCAGTTGGTCCCCTTTGAGTCCCCCACCCACCCCCTCTCTTAAGACAACCAATAAAAGTCCAGCTTGGCTTGACGAACAGCCAGACCAGCCAATCAGAGGGCTCACCTTGAACTTCCCCTCGGAGGAGAAGATGCTGACCCACTTGTTGTCGTAGTCGGCGATGATAATGTCACCGTTTGGGTGCACGGCAACGCCGGTGGGACGCTGCAGTTGCCCTGGCGACCGACCTCTGACCCCGAAACGACTCTTGAACTCTCCCTCATTGGAGAAGATCTGGACACACACAAATGTGTGTGATGTGTGTGTGTGGTGTGGGTTTGTGTGTGTGTGTGGTGTGGGTGTCCTACCTGAACACACTGGTTGTTGCTGTCTGCTATGAGGATCCTGCCGCTACAAGCTGCTACTCCCTGCAGGTTGGTGAACTCTCCCTTGTTCCTGCCCTTCGTACCTGAAACACACACACCACACACACCACACACACACCACACACAAATTTTTACCTAAACTTAAATTCTCCAGGACCCACTCAATCCCAACTCCCACTCTCCCCCCTCTCCCCCTGGTGTCTTCCCCACCTCTCCTCAGAGAGGTGGGGAAGACACCAGGTGAGGAGGATGAGGTCATCCTCCTCACCTATCCGGTAGATGAGATCGTCCTCTATGGGGTTGGTCCGGCGTCGGGGCGTTCCCAGGGTGCTTCCTGTCCTCCTGGAGGTCCTCCTCCGGGAGCTGGTACCAGGGGACTTCCCCCGGCGCTTGGCCCCCTCAGAGGAGCCCGTGGACGGAGTGGCAATGGCCACCGAGGAGGGTCCACTGGTGGTGGGGGTGGACACCTGGGGGGGGGAAATTAGATGATGAGATGGAGAGGGGGAGAGAGAGAGAGAGAGAGAGAGAGAGAGAGAGAGGGGGAGAGAGAGAGAGAGAGACGGAGAGAGAGAGAGAGAGAGGGGGAGAGAGAGAGAGAGAGACGGAGAGAGAGAGAGACAGAGAGAGAGAGAGAGAGAGAGAGAGAGAGAGGGAGAGATGGAGGAGAGAGAGGAGAGAGAGAGGGAGAGAGATGGAGGAAGAAAGATGGAGGGGGAGAGAGAGAGGGACAGGAGAGAGGGGGGGGGTCACCTCAGGGTCGGGGGGAAGTGTGACCTTCAGTCTGAACGGACTTCCTGTCACGTGCTGGTCATAGAGACGAACAGCCAATGAGAAGTCTCCCTCCTTAGCGACGGTGTAGACGAAGTCGTAGGTGCCGTTCTTGTGGTCGAAGATCTCCCCGTCTGCGACGCTGCCGTCAGGAGTGTACACCTGGGGGGGGGGGATTAATGTGTTTGTAGGTGTGTGTGTACGTGTGTGTGTACGTGTGTGTAAGTGTGTGCGTGTAGGTGTGTGGGTGTACATGTGTGTGTGTAGATGTGTGTGTTTACGTGTGTGAGTACTAACCTCAGCAGATAGGATGGCGTTGCCAGTCTTGCAGGCTCCGCCCACTTTGTCGCGAGTCAGAATAGTCACTGCGGCTGGGCGTCCCACAATGCACTGCTCCAGCCCCTCCCCAGTCACCTCGCTCTGGCTCGCAACCGCACTGGAGACGAAGATGATGGTGATGGTTACCAGG